>NW_007025645.1:894326-911126 GCF_000164805.1 Carlito syrichta
TACACTCCAGACAGGCCCAGCCAGGGAGTGCCTCGGTCCAAGTCCCACTTGAGAAAGGCCACTCTGACTGCAGTGGGGAGCAGGGCAGGAGAGGATAGTGAGGGAGCAGGGAGCCTGCGAGGGGGCTGTTTCAAGTTTAAGCAAGAAAATACTAAGGGCGGTGGCAAAAGGGCAGGGGAGGAGAGGTGATCCCTGGATGAGGAGGCACTGGGGACTGATTCCCTGCGGGCATAGACCAATGCCCAGTTTTCAAGATGGGCCCCTGAGTGCCTTTGGTCAACACGGGACATCAGGGAGAAGCAGCCTTCCAGGGAGTGTGCAGTTTGCGAGTTGAACTTGAGGTACCTGCAGGGACATCCAGAGAGAGGAAAGGAGGCTCAGGGAAGGCAGGTGGCTTGGCCAGATATGGGCCATCAGACCTGTGAGGAACCTGGTGGCGACATGCCCAGAAGCACTGCCGAATGCGGGAGAGAGGAAGGCCCTGCGTTCAAGCCCAAGGGTTCATACCTGACTTGCCAGGGAAATCTGGAGCCAGGCCACATGTCCTGCCTTGTCTAACAAGGAAAGAAGTGTGGAGACTGAGGATCGGAGGCTCTAAACGGAGCCTCCACCCTGGTGGTAGACTGAGTCCTGAGCTGGGTCACACAGGGAGTCCTGACCCTGGGCACATACTGAGTCCTGATTCCAGTCACAGACCGAACCCTGATCTTGGTCACAGACTAAGCCCTGATCCTGATAACAGACTGAGCCCTGATCCTGGTCACAGACTGAGCCTTGATCCTGGTCACAGACTGAGCCCTGATCCTGGTCACAGACTGAGCCCTGATCCTGTTTACACACCGAGCCCTGATCCTGGTCATACAGTGAACCCTGATCCTGGTCACAATCTGAGCCCTGGTCCTTGTCACAGTCCAAGGGAACAGGTTTTACTGGCCTCTGCAGCTGTTCCCATTCCTCTTTCTCTCCCCAGGGGTGGCAGTGAGAGAGAAGGTCAGTCACGGAGTAATGAGGGAAAGATGAACCACTCCAATGGGCGGGCCCAGGAATTCCCAGCTTTGGGAGGGTTTGTGGTTTATGCATGAGCACTGCATGAGTGGCGCCATGGAAGGCGTCAAAGCCACCACCATAGATGAGCCAGCAGCAATGTCCTCGGAGTCATCCCTGGGGCATCAGGGGCCTCACACCTGCGAAGCCTTGCCGGTTACCACAGGGATCTCCAGCCTCTGGATGGAGTGGTGGACTCTCCTGCCTACACCGCTGCTCCCCGTACCATGGCATCCTGTGACCAGCTCAGCTGGACTTGGTCTCTCGAGCACAGACGGAACATTTCCCTTGGTGAGTTCCAGACTCTGGAGCCAGGCTGCCTGGAACTCAGATTCGAGTCCTCTCACCCTGGCTGCCTGATCCCTGGCCAGTGACTTCACTCTTGGTGCCTCAGTATCCTCACCTGTGAAATGGGGTGATAATAGCACTCGCCCCATAGGGCTGTCATGAGAATGAACACAAATTCATTTGTATTGCATGCTTAGCACCCAGTGAGTGCCCTGCAGGGTCACATGTTGCTATGATTTTGCCCATTGATGCATACTTGGCTGACACCGAGAGGCTCACAGTGCTCCAGAGAGGCCTGTGTTTAGGCCCTGGAGGACCTGCACAGTTCAATGTCAATTCATTGCTGTCTACTCTGCTGGGCACTAGTGACCCAGGAAGACCCTTGCACACTCCTGCTCTCAGGGACTCACTGTCTGGAAGATATCACCCTAACACATGCTATCTGTGCTGTGTTGGGGAAAGTGGGCAAGATGGACTCATAGTTGGGTGGTGGATGTTTATGACAAAGAACATTTATTGAGTGCCTCTGTGTACCAGACCCTGCCCTGGGGGCTTTACACATATTATATCCTTCTTACAAGAGGATGATGTATGACAATACAGCAATGACCATTCCCATCTTATAGGTACCTTTGAGGCCCAGAAAGGGTGGGCTGGGGTGACCTGAGGCCATTCTGGTGTGATAGGTGTGGCTGAGGCTGGGGACCCAGGGAGCTGCCTGGCCTGTGTGAGGCATGGGGGTGGGTCAGGTCCTGGACAGAGGGCCTACAGGCCAGGCTGAGGCACTCTGTCGGGGGTCACTTTGCACTTGACCCCAGCAAGGCTCCAGTGCGGGCATGCAGGGCAGGACCGCCATGCCCCCGGCCCCGCTCTGAACCCCAGGACCGGTTGTGAGTGTGTCCTGCGGCACGGAGAGCTCTGCCCTGACTGTGAGGGGTGTACGCGGACAGATGTGTCAGTGGGTGGCGCCTGCTTGTCACCTCGGGGGCCACACTACGGGATCCCACCCTGGGGTCCTTCCCCATAGACCCTGGCAGGGCAGGGCTCAGGTCGGCGGACATGGCTGGCTGGGAGGAATGGGCGGGGCCCACAGAGGAGGCAGGAGGAGTGGCTGCAGTGGGGGCACCACTTCTTTGGCTCCTGTGGTCCAAGAGGTGGCCCACAGGGTTGAGGGACCTCCCCATCAGCTCCCTGCCTGGCCCTGGAAGCCTCCTCCCAGCACTGTGACATGAGCACCCTGACAGCCTCCACCCTCAGACTGGGAGGAGAGGCTGACTGCAGGCTGCTGGGGTGCTGGGGGCCTGGGACTCTGCCCCTCCCGCACCTCCTGACCCGCCCACTCACCTCCCCCACACAATGCACGGCTCTTGTCTCTAATTGATTCCTCGGGTACTCACAGGACAATTAGAATTTAAATTGCCTTTTACAAAGGTCACAAAAACATGATCAAAGAGGTATCTATCAGAGGGGCTGGACGGCCCCTCCTTCCCCACCCCGCAGAGCCGTGGGGTGGAGGCCGGACCTCAAGGAGGCGTCACCGCCTGCCCGGGCCCTTCTGTCACCCCAAATCTTCCCCAGGGCTTCACAGTCCCCACCATGTGAAGGGTGGGGGAAGGGAGGCCCCCATATTGTTGCTCCGCTGTGTCCCACAGCAGCCAGGACAGGGGGCTGGGCACGAGGGGAGGGAGGACGCTTTCAGGGCGTGGATTTCATGGGCAAGTGGTGAGGCTGGCGCTCCCTCCTGTGGGGTAGACAGCAGTGAGACCAGTTCGCAGGGGAGGCAGGGCGAGAGGGTTACTCTGGGCCTCAACTTCCCCATCCACACAACAGCGGCGGGGCTGGGAGATCTCTGCCTGCACTGCTGAGTCTGGTTCTTGCTCCCAGGCAAACCTGGATTGCTGGGGCTGGGGCTTGGGGCTGGAAGTGGCTGGGCGGTAGTCCCGGCCATGTCAGGAGGCCTCTCTTGGGCCAGCCTGGGCGTTCAGGCCTGGCCCGGGTGCTAGGGTTGAGGGGAGGGTGGACAAGAGGCTCCGGGGAGTGGGGAGAGAGGCTGGGCTTCCTGGAGGCTTCCAGAACTGACCCCACAAAGCCAGTTCCGGGAAAACGGGCATCCACCCCAGCCCACGCAGTTCCTGCCGCCCATGTCGGGAGGGCTGCCCCTGGGAAGCCGGCGGTAGTGCCCCGCCTGCTGGACTAGCTATAGAAGGGCGGTGGGAACGAGTCACACTGCCTCCTCCTGTCCTAGGTGGCGGTCCCGGGGAGCATTCCACCTCACCCCTCCATCTAGCTTCGGAAGGGGAGAGTGTGTGCTGGATACCTCCAGTGTGCCAGCCTCGCAGGATCTCTCCAGCAGCCCTATACATCACCATCCCAAAAATGACAACAGAGAGGACACAGCAAGAGACCCATAGAGCTGGAACTTAATCCCAGGCTTGCCTGATCCCCAGAGGCAGTCTCTCAGGGCCCCACCCCGTGGCCGGCACTGGTTGTAAGGGACCCTGTTACTTTGGGACACAAAACCAGCATGAGGGGCCCCGTGGCCGGCAGGATGTCTTGTGGCTCTACCTGGGAGGGGACGCAGGGAGCCCCCCGGGGCATCTATGTGGCTTTGGGAAGAGAGAGTGTCAGTATTCCTGCTCTGTGGTGGCCTCCAAGGTCAGCAGACATCATTCTTCATTGAGAGGCAGGTGGGGAGCCTGGGGTGGAGGATTACCAGGTAATCCGGACGGATCAGCAGACTTGGGGGAACTTCATTCATATGCCAGAGGAAGCAGCTTCAGCGGAGGCCTTGGGTGCAGTTAATGAATGCCTTGGCCTCCGATGTGGTATAAGCAGGCCTGCTGCCCACCTCCAGAGTGGCCCGTGTTAAAGAGGGCAAGTCGGAGGGGTGAGGCTGGCAGGTCCATCAGGATCCTTGGAGGGGTGAGGGAGGACCCCCCCCGGGGACCAGGCAAGCCTGGGTTTAAGTTCCAACTCTGTGGGTCTCTTGCTCTTACCCAGACATTCCAGAGTGGAAACTGGCCACAGCCCTGTTCTGGAGCCCCTCAGTCCTGCCCTGTTAGCAGAAGGGGTGTGTTTGAGGGGGGTGGGACGCTACGAGTGCCCAGGGAGTAGGGGGAGGGGTGCTTTTGTGGGGGCACCCTCGCTGGCTGGGCCTCTTGCTCCGACTGATCCTGACCAGGGTGGGGTGGAGTATTTGGCTGATACCTGGAGACCGAGAAGGCCTCTCCAGGGCCATAAATCCCACAGGCCCCAGCGAGCAGGCCCACAAAGCTGTTGTGACAGCGCGGTTAAATTAAGTGGCCATCTCAGAGCCTGGCAGGGCGGGTTTCCTGAACTGGGATTTATGGACTCCCTGCCCCATTGACTGCCTCCCCATGCTCCACCTGCCTTGAGAGGCCTCTCTCGGCCACCAGGAGCCCCCACCGAGTCGGGGATTCTGGGCCACAGGACTCAGGGGCCTCAAAAGAGGAACCAAGGCCCAGAAGGTCACATGGGGGCCTGGCGGAATCTCAGACTCCCAAATGCTCCTCCTCTCAGGCCTGCAGCCCCCAAGACCCTGGCTCACCAGGGCCCAGCCCCTCGGATTGGCCCGTGCCACCCCCATGTTCCCATACCTTCTTCCAAACTGCTTGGGACGGGTGGCCTCCCTTTCCTGCTGGAGTCTGGCCGGATTACGTGGTAATCCTCCAGCCCAGGCTTCCCACCTGCCTCTCAATGGGGAATGATGTCTGCTGACCTTGGGGGCCACCACAGAGCAGGAATACAGATACCCTCTCTCCCCGTAGGAGAGAGAGACAGTAGGAGTAGGAGACAGGAGGCTGGCCCCGCCTCTCTCATTCTTGCATGCACATGCCTGCATGCAAACATGTGTCAGGAGCAGCACAGATGTACCAGCGTTTCAGGCCACATTGGAGGAGACACCGCTTGGAGCTCACATCTGCAGAACCGCTGATCTGGATCCGGTCAGATGCTTACTTGGCATGATGAGAACACCAACCATTTGAGACTCAACAAGAGACTCATTTGAGACTCAGTGAGAGTCTGGAACAGTGACACCCCCACTCTGCCCCAGCTCTGGGTCCCCAGACCAGAGAGGAGGACCAGTCCCTTCCCTGGTATTCACTGCTGGGACTCTTCTAAGTCACATCCACCAATGGAAAAAGGGCATTGTGGGTGGCCAGTGACCACTCTTCAAAAAATAAAGTCATACTCAGTTCAAAGATGTCCTTGAGGCCAGGTGCAGTGGCTCACACCTGTCATCCCAGCACTTTGGGAGGCTGAGGCAAGAGGATTGTCTGAGCCCATGGGTTTGAGACCAACCCGGGCAGCATAGTGAGACCGCGTCTCCACAATAAATCAAAAAAATCCTGTGGTTCCAGCTACTTGGAAGGCTGAGGCAGCAGGATCTTCTGAGCCCAGCAAGCAGAGGCTGTGGTGGCCGTGAGCGTGCCACTGCACTCCAACCTAGGCAACAGAATGAGACTCCTACTAAAAAAAAAAAAAAATTAACTGGGAATGGTGGTGCATGTCTGTAGGCCCAACTACATGGGAGGTTGAGACAGGAGGATCAAGCCTAGGCAGTTGAGGCTATAGTGAGCCATGATTGGGCCACCACAACAGAGCGAGACACTGAAAAGAAAATGTCCTTGGGCAGGAGCACTGGTGGCTCTGGAAAGTGCCACCCATCTCAGGAGGGCTGTTCACTTGGCTTTACCTGCAGGGACAGCCTCTGAGCCCCAGACAGTGCCCCCTGTGCCCATCAGGAGTGGTCCAAGCCTGGGCCTCATGCTGCCCCAGAGAAGCTCCTATCTACCTTGGCTCTCTGAGGCCTGGAGGCCACAAGTCTTGGCCAGATTCCCTGCTGGAGGTCAAGGTTGTCAGGAAGGCCAGGAGGGCTCCCTGTCACCAGCTCCCCCAGGCTCCAGCCCCAGCCAGCCTTTCCAAGCCCTCCTCCCCGGACTCCTCAGTGGGCACAAGCTCAAGGACCGGACAGTGTCACTTGCACCGTACACCTTCCCACTTACTGGCCTTTGCTCAAGACAAGACCTTTCCCTGGAAGAACTGCTCCCCACCGCCATCTCTGCCTTTTTCGGTCCTCTCCATCCATAAGACCCAGGATGGGGCTGGCCCCTAAGGTCCTTCCTGGAGAGAAGCTGGCCCTCACTACTGGCCGTGGGGCCCTGGACTTTCCCTACAGTTGCAAGAAGGCTAGTCTGGATGACTGCAGACAAAGCCCCATGTCTCCTTATTGGATTCTCAATGGCCACATCTGCAAAATGGAGAACAGCCCTGCTTAACTCCCAGTGCCTCCGCAGACCTCGTGCTCTGCCCTGTCCACTGTCCTCAGGCATAAAATGGAGGTCCAACATGGGTAGACGGGGCAGCCCTGTGCAGAGCAGTCAGCATGCGAGGATGAAATTGGTGGGGGCGGGCTGGGGAAGGATCAACTTGTGGACAAACAAGTTCAAGAGTTAGAGTGAAGGAGAGGGTTCTGTCTGCTAGGAAGGGTGCGGATTGGGAGGTACAGGAAGGTGAGCCAGCGGCTGGAGCCTGGGGAGCAGGCGGGCCGTGTGCATGTCCGCCGGGCCTGTGTACATACGTATGCATGGCGTATTGGGCGGTTGTTAAGGGTATGGTATGCAAATATGAACGTGCACATGGGCCCACATGTATCTGTGTGCCTGGGTGAGCCTGTATGTGTCTCTATGTCTGTGTATGTGTATGCATATATATCTGATGTGTGCATATATGCAGCAAGTGTGTGTGTGACTTGTATGGTATTGTGCAGGGTGTGTGTCAGGAGTGTGTGCACGTGTGTGTGCATGCATGCATCCCTGTGTGTGCATGTATGTATGTGTGTCCTTGTGCCAGTGAACATTAAGTCTCCTTGCCCAGCACCCTTAACCCTGGACCTCCTTCCTGGGCATCCACAGACCACAGTTGCCCTAGACATGGGGAACTGCCCCACCCTTGGGCTGCTTTTCTCCAGGGAGAGCAGTCTGTCCCCTCCTATTGTCCCTTCTAGACTCCCTGTAGGTGAGCGAGCCCAGAGCCTGGGATCTGTCATCTCCCTTGCTCTGAGTGTCCCAAAGCCTGAGGTCTCCCGAGCAGAGACATTGGGGTGCCCCCAGCTCTGCCCCATCTCAGACTCTGTACCACCTTCTTGCCCCCACCACCTTGCTGAAAAGAGCCCTTGTCCTACTGCCCAGAAAGAGAAACAGAGGAACAGGGAAGGAGGCTTAGGATGTGACCGGCCTTCAGCAGCCAAGAGGTGGCTGGGAGGGGGTGCCCATCCCTGACGCATCCCAGGAGTTGGCCCATCCTGCTGGAGCCCCAGCCCCTCTGTTAGTCATGCTCAAGGAGTGCTGCTCACAGGAGGGTGACAAGAGACAGACGTCACCTCCCCCACACTGCCCCCTCACTGCCCTGATGGGCCAGAGCCTCCACAGCGGGGGCATCTGGACTGAGAATCGGGGTGGCCTAGGCCCTCTCATGATTCCACGCCAGCTTCCAGGGGCTTCTCTTGGCTATAATACCCCCTTTCTCCCACCCGCTCCCCCAGGTTCTGAGATTCTTGTCATTCACCCTGGGTGCCTGGCTCTGGCCTGCCGGCTGGGGCACAAGACAGCAGAGGAGGCTTATGCTGTGGACCCCCTCCTGAGAGGCAGAGGAAGCAGGACCAGGGCCTGGCTTTGGGGATCTCCCTGGACCGGAGGGGCTGGAGGTCAGCAGATAGCCCCCCCCCCCCCCGCACACACATGCGCAAAACACAGTGAGATGAGGGGGAAATGGGTCGGCGGGAGTCGTGGGTGGGGACACAGTCAGCCCTTGGGGAGGAGCAAGGGACAGAGGCCCCAGGACCCCCTGTTCAGAAGGGACTGCTGGAGGTGGAGCCTCCTGGCCAGGCTGAGCCCAGGGGCCAGGGCTGAGGAGGGAGCGGGGTGGGGCAGAGGCAGACACGAGAGCGGGGAGGGAGAGGGCTTGGGGGAGGTAGTCAGCAGCACGGGGAGACGCTGGAGGGGCCGCAGTCCTGGACAGCGGTGGGGGGAGGGGGTGCCGCCCGCCTGGCCAAGTCAGCTGAGCTGGACATCAAAGCCCAGAGTGTGTTCCCAGGATGCTGGGCTCCCTCCCACAGAGAGACAGATGTCCCTTTGATGGCGAGAAGAAAGGATGGTGTCCAGCAAGGGTGGGAGGGGACAGGAAGGCTGAGTCTCCCCCCTGTGGTCACGGGTGCCATGTCCTCCACTTCCGGTGGACTGTGGAGCCAGACTCATCCTGGGGTCTTCCACTGCAAGGGAGCAGCATCTGCCCTGGGGTCAGGGGTCGGCCACTGGCCACTTCCTGGTACCTGAAGCCCAGTGGGGCCACCGTCCCACCGGCTAAGTGTGGGCAGGCTGGCATGGTGGGCCCACCTCGTGCTGTGGGAGCCAGGCAGGGCAGTCCCAATGGCGGCTGGCCACTTCATGCCCCTGCGGCCACCACGGTTACGTATCTCACTGCGCCGTGTGTGCACACGTGTGTTGGTACCCAGAACACGTTTCGTGCAGAGCTTGTCTCTCCACCCAGCTGGCACTCGCTCAGACAAGCACGAGGCCGCCCTCGCAGGTCTGGGCCTCCCTGAGTCCCTCTCTACTCTGGCTACTGTTTTCTTCCAGCCTGGCATACCTGCAGCCCCACCGCCAGGCCGTGGGCTATCTTTGTTAAGGGTTAACGAAAGGCGCCCCTTCCTCCGGACGCTTTTCTGTTGTCTGCTGACAAATGTCATCCCAAATACACACCCTAGGGTGCCCATAGTGTGGGCCATACCCTTTGGAGCCATGAGGTGAGGCCTTGGACGTCTTCCTGTCCCTCCTCCTGGCAGCCAAGTCCACCGTGTTCCTCCCGGAAGCCCTCCCTGATTACTCCAGCCCAGGGGCCTTTGCAGCACCTGACATGTAGTTTGTGTCCAGCTCTTGGTCACAACAGGGCCGGCCTTGGGCATTCTGTCTAAGAGCCCGGGTCTGATGGCAGGAGACACCTCCTAGGAGAGAGTTCAGCTTCCTCCCATGGGGAGACCAGTCTCCTCTCCATGGTCACAGCCCAGAGAGGGCACGCTCGGGGAGACACAGACACATCCCCAGCAGCACCTGAGAGGCCCTGGGGTGCAGACAGCAGCTAAGTCATGGGTAGGTCCAGGAGACAAACTTCAGTTCCTCTGAAGGGCCGGAAGAGCATCCCTGACCAGCATCTAGGGGAAGAAGAGGGCTTGGCTCCTGCCTCAGCCCTAGAGGGATCCTTGGGGCAGCTCTGAAGGCCACAGACCCTCACAGGCCTTTTTTTTTTTTTGAGCTGGCATCTCACTCAGTCAACCAGGCTGGATTGCAGTGGCACAATGTTGGCTCATTGCAACTTCAATCTCCTGGGCTCAGGCAATCCTTCTTCCTCAGCCTCTTGAGTAGCTGAGACTACAGGCACAGTCTCCCACACCCAGCTAAGTTCTTGATTTTTCTGTAGAGATGAGGCCCCACTGTGTTGCCCAGGCTGGTCTTGAACTCCTGGGCTCAGGCTCCATGGCCTTCTTAATCCAGGCTCTGAGAAAGGCCCTGCTGTGCAGAAGGGGTGCCTCACCACACCCTTCTGCCCTAGCCCACCACAGAAGGCAGGCCCTGCGTCCCCTTTGCCCCACAGCTGTCCTTTCTCCGCACCCCCACCTCCGTGCCAGGGCCCTGCAGGTGGATCTCCAGAGATCTCCACCCCTCCCAGCCCGGCTGTGCTTTGGCACCCGCTTCCAAGATTCCAGCCAATCTGCCACCAGCCCCACCAGGCTCCACAGGCAGCTTCTCCTATGTGTCCAGGAGGCCGGGCTATTCCAGAGACCCCTGGTTGCCCGTGCATCTCCTCGAATAAACAGAAGCTGGCACACTGCTGCGTCCACACCTGCTCACCTGACAAGCCCAGACCTCATGGGGCAGATGCTCGGCAGAGGCTCTTCCTCGTGTCTGGAGAAAGCCACCTTCCACCCAGGCCAGGCTCCCCCAGGAACCCTGGGAAAAGCCCGGCCAGTGCCCCTATCCTGCAGACTCAGTCCTGACCCCTCGGGAAACAAAGTAGGAAGTAAAACAGAGGTGGGGGAGGGGCGGTGTTGGGGAAGACATTTCCAGGCGCTGCCTGTGATGGTGACATCCTAACAGCCGCCTCCGACGTGCAGAAATGAAAGTTGCCGGCTTATTTTTTTTTCGCCCTCTTTCTAAATGATTTGACGTTTTATTCTCCCCCATCAAACTCTCTATTCTCTGCTAATGGCAGAATAATAAAAAATTATCCCTCATAGCGTGTGAGTGAGAGGCCAGGACGGGCGCCCAGGAGAGGGAGGAAGGAGAGGAAGAAAAAGGTTATTATAAAAGTGTCAGCCTTGTTTACGGCCCTTTATCAGCGAGGGAGAGACACTGGCAGCACGCACTTTAAAGCGGCCTGCCAGCTTGGCTGGGGAGTGTAAATAATTTTTATTTTCAGCCGCATTTAGATATTTAAAAATATACACCCGCCAGCCGTCATGGGGAGCCAGTGGAGCCTGCTGGGACTATGCGGGGTGGGGGCGGCCTGCCTCCCGGCCCCTCGGATGGGACTGTGCTTGGCAGTTGGGGCTTTCAAGGCAGGGTTTGCTGATAAAGGCATCCCTCCCAAGGAGAGAGCGAGGCCAGCCCCCGTGGCTGCCAGACTCCCTGGCTGACTGTGGGCTGATCGAATGAGGCAGGATGTGGGAAGGCGGTGCAGGAGGCAGGAGCCCCATGTCCCCCCAGTAAGGCCAGCAAAGGCGCGGCTGCCATGGCGGCTCCAACTTCCCCATACCGTGCACGCCGCATCTCCACCCTGGGTTTATGATCCACCCTGTAACCTTGGGCCCTCGGGTTTCATTCACGTTGTCCTTCACTGGTCAACATGTTCCTTCACTGGTCAACATGTATGAGCGCCTACTGTGTGCCAGGATAGTAAGGGTTTGAGACCGTAGAAGGGTGGTCTCACTTTGCTGGTCCCTTGAGTCCTCCTCTGTGAGAACTTCTGGAGTCATTTTTCAAGACCTCTGGTGGCTTATGGCACTCCTCAGGCTGGCCTGAGGCCAGCCTGAGGCTGCACGGCCTGGTGTTAAGAGAGTGAGCTGCGGCTGTTAAACTTCAGGCAAACGCCTCCCAAGAGCTGAGCCTCCACTTCTCCTTCTGTGAAACGGGCATAATGTAGGGTAACAAGAGATGACAAGTACAGAGAACAGGCTTGGCTAGCTGACACTCGGAGCACACTGTAAACAATGCCCTGTGTTATCTGCTGTGTGCAGTGAGGGGGCTTGTAAATCTCTCCAGGAACCTCTAAGCGTTCCAGGATGCCAGCATGGCTGCCGTGATCAAGGGGAGGCTACAGGAAGCTGAGCTCTGTCTGCTGGGTGCTTGCATGCCATGCTAGACAGGGGGGCTGTGCATAGAGCAGACTCGTGAGCTGGGCAGGCTCTTGGGGGGGGGCCCGGAAGAAGCAGGAGGTCAGGGAGGGGGTGGGGAGGAGCTTGGTCCAGCTGGAGCAGAAGGTGGTCAGTGCCCAGGTGGCCCAATGGCTTCCCCAGGCTGGTTCCCAGACCAGCTCAAGAGGGCTTTTGGCACTAAAACCCCATGAGAGCTGGGCAGAAGGTATGTGGTCAGTATACTGCCTGCTCCCTGTGTCCTGGGGCTTCTGTCTCTGGTGCCCATTGAACGTCACCTCTGGTAGATGCAGGGGACAACTTGCCATGCCCTAAGTGCCCCTCCCGGCTCTTGGGGCTGGGTCAGGCTGACACTGGCAGATGGTGGGCACAAGCAGACCCAGAGAAGCAAAGGAGGATAGAACCAAATCCCCAGGTTTGCCATTCACTGGTCAAGGGAGAGCCCCTTTGAACCCTCCTAATAAGTTCCTTCTTCTGGCTGGAGTCAGGTGACCAGAAGGACACCAGGCCAAAGAGTGACTGGATGCTTGAGTATGGATCTGACCAAGGGTGCTGAACTGGGTAGAGGCAGCCCCCGGACTGTCCTGAGCCCTGCATGGACTCTGTGGAGCAACAGCGAGCTGGGAGGGCAAGGGAGGCAGGAGGGAGGGTGAAGCAGAGGAGAGGAGGGAGAGGGAGCAGACAGGCCCCATCCCTGCCTCCTACGTCCCGTGGCTCCTTCAGCCAACCCTTCATGTCACAGCACATTGCCGCCTGCTCTGAGACTGGCCCTCAAGGGGCTCACAGCTCCAAGAAGGAGACATCTATGAAAATAGACAAGGACAAACCAGCCTGTGAAGAGGGGGTTTATGGTGGTCCAAGGGTAAGAAGGAGAAGTGGGCATCAGGGAAGGCGGCACACAGCAGGAGAGATCTGAGTGGGCTTCAGAAGTAGACGCAGGAGTTTTCCAAGCAGGCTAGGTGGGGAGGACATTCCTTGTAGAGGGTGCAGCATGAACAAAGATCTGAAAGCCCATGGCCACAGGGACCACTGGGGAAGTTCAAGGCAATTGTGTAGGTCTGGATGGGTGTTCACCAACAGGGTCCTGGGGAACATTAGTTCTGGGAGATGCTAATCAGTGTCACTTCAACAGGAGTTCCCCCGGTCAGACATATTTGAAAAACATTGGACTGTACAATCAAGAGCACAGGGTACAAGATCAACATACAAAAATCAACTGTAAGACGGGCTCGGCGGCTCAGCCTGTAATCCTGCGCTTGGGAGGCTGAGGTGAGTGGATTTCCTGAGCCCATGGGTTCGAGACCTGCCTGGGCAACTTGGGGAGAACTCATCTCTACGATAAATTTTTAAAAATTAGCTGGGCATGGTAGCGTGCACCTGTAATTTCGGCTACTCGGAAGGCTGAGGCGGAAGGATCACTGGAGCCCAGCAGGTCAAGGCTGCGGTGGCCAGGAGTGGCCACTGCACTCCAGTCTGGGAGACAGAGTGATACTGCAACTCGAAACAGACAAACAAACAAAGGAAACAAAAATCAATTGTATTTCTATACACTATGAAGAACGATAAAATTAAGAAAACAATTCCATTTGCAATAGTTTCAAAAGGAATAAAATAGGAATAAATTTAACCAAAGAGGTGCAAAATTCTACACTGGAAACTACAAAAACATTCCAAAAGAAATGAGAGAAGATGGAAATAAATGGAAAGACATCCCATGTTCATGGATTGGAAAACAATATTGTTAAGAGTGCAGTACTCCTACAACTGATATACAGATTTAATACAATCCCTTTCAAAATCACAGATGGCTTTTTGCTGACACTGACAAGATGATTCTAGAATCTATGTGAAAATGTGAGGGACCACTGATGGGAATGTGAGACAGTGCAGCCATTTTAGAAAACAGCTTGGCAGTTTCTTACAAAACTAAACATACTCTTACCATAAGTTCAGAAGCATGCTCCTCGGTATTTACCCAAGTGAACTGAGAACTTATGTCCATACAAAAACCTACACATGGATGGTTATAACAGCTTTCTTCATAATTGACAAAACTTGGAAGCAATTGTGATTCCTTCAAGTAGGTGAATGGATAAACTGTGGTACATCCAGTGCTAAAAAGAAGGGAGTGATCAAGCCAGAAAAGACATGGAGGAACATTAAATGCATATTACTAAGTGAAAGAAGACAGTCTGAAAAGGCTATATACCATATGAATCCAACTGTACAACATTCTGGAAAAGGCAAAACTGTAGAAACAGTTAAAGATCAGTGGTTTTCAGGGGTGGGAGAGAGGGATGAGTAGTGGAGCACAGAGGATTTTTAGGGCTGTGAAAATATTCTGTATGATACTGTAATGGCAGGCACATGCCATTACACATTTGTCAAAATCCATAGAATGTACAACACCAAGAGTGAATCCTAATGTAAACCCTGGACTTTGGGAGATAGTGACGTGTCAATATAAATTGATTGATTGTAAAGAGTGTACCACTCTGGTCACGATGTTGGTAACTGGGGCAGTTATGTGTATGCAGAGGGTGCACAGAAACTCTTTGGTTCTTTCTGCTCAATTTTGTTTTGAACTTAAAATTGCTCTAAAAAATAAAATCTATTTTTAAAAATGCAAGGGACCCAGAGTAGCCAAAATAGTCTTGAAAAAGAGCAAAGTTGGTTGGTAGACTCACACTCCCCAATTTTAAAACTTCTTACAAATATAGGGTCATCAAGACAGTGTCGTACATAAGGACAGACATCTAGGTCAATGGAATAGACATGAGAGTGCAGAAACGGGCCCTCATATCCTAGTCAGTCCATTGATTTTCAACACGAGAGCCAAGACTCCTCAATGGGGGAAGGACTCATCTTCCAGGTAGGATGCTGAGACAGCTGGATATCCAAAAGCAGAAGAAGGAGCTGGATCCTCTTCCTCACAACACACAGACATTATCTCAACATGGATTAAAGAACTCCATGTTAGGTCTGGGCTGGGGCAGGCCAGGCTTCTGGGGCCAGAGGCGGGAGAGAATTGGATCACCGCCTAGCCTGGCCCACTGGGTCTTTCTCAGTGATCATCGTGAGTACTTTCTCCTTGGACTTTTGAGGATGGCCAGTGTCAGTAACAGATCCTGAGGTGACTCTGTTGAGATAGGAAGGTTCCATGAAGATTTTTCATCCTTCTCCCAACGTAGCTGCTTTGAAATCTGGTGGGTGTGGACCTTGGTACAAACTCTTGGGTATAATTTTTCAGTTAGTAAGACCAGCCCTCAAGAACACAAGAGCCCCAGTACTCCATAATCCATTCATTGGCATCTGTGAAAATACCAACTTGCTGGACTAGGGAGGAGCAGGCAGGAAACTATCAATTCTAGAATTGCTCGGGGCAGCCACTTCAGTGGATCAGTCACAAAACGGCCCCCATTCTCACAGCTACCTGGCTTTGTAATGTCACTTTGCAGGTCAGCCCACCAAGACATGAAGTGGGTGTCTCACCCCTTGAATCTGGACTGGCCTCCTGACTAGTGTTGGTCTCTAGAATGTGGTGGCAGTGACCCTGTGTCTGTCCCAGGTGTGGACCCGAAAAGCTCCTGTGTGCTATCATCTGTTCCCTTGTAAACCTGCGACCTCCACGAGAACAAACTTGGGCTGGCCCACTGCATGGTGAGAGGCCACCAGAAAAAGAGCTGAGTCATCCCAGGTGAGCCCCCCGCCACAACCCCCCTGACCAGTAGCCCCCAGCCCGTCTTCCAGGTGACTACAGACACGTGAGGGAGCCCACCTGGGAACCAGTCCAGCCCAGGCCAGCCTGCAGCTGCCCACTGACTTGCAAGCTTGTGAGCATAAAAAATCCTCGTTTTAACACACTAAGCTTTGGGGCTAGGTCTTTGTTAGGTAACTATTATTTATAGCACCAACAAAAAAGCAGATGTCTCCAAACTAGAGACAACCCTGATGTCCCTCCGTTCGGGGTTGGTGGCCTGAAGAACAACAGAGCACCCTGCAACCATTTAAAAGTGAGGCCGATCCTTATGTCCGACCTGGAAGGTGGCAGGACACGTCGGTGAGGGAAAAGGCGGGCGGCCCATCCCTATGTATGCCGCGACCCCATTTTTGTCTTTTCAAAAGGCCTGTGTATAAGAATATACGGAACAGACACCTCAGAAAAAGCTGGCAGTGGTTCAAGCAAACTACTCACAGGGGGTGCCTTTCGGGGAGACAAGAGGGAGTTTGATGTTTTTTGCTTGCTTTCTTGTAATTTTTTTTTTAAATGAAGATTACTTGGAAGAAAAACAAAGTGGGCATTTTCAAAGACTGTGCGTGTTGAAACTGAGCCCCAGCTGCCCTCATACTGACTCTCCGGCTTTTCCCTTCTGCCCCGGCTCTGCCTCGACTCCTGGCCCAAGCCCACCCCCTCTTGCGGCAAATCCCCCCACCCTGAACCCCTCCCTACATCCCCCAAAACCCTTCCATGGCTCTGCCCTCACCACACATCCCTCCAGCCTTCAGGTGTTTGCCTTCAACACTAGCAGGAAGAAGAGCCTTTGGGAGCAAGTCCCGCTTCTCCATAGGGAAACTGAGGCACAGAGACATATCCGGCAAGCTGCGGCTGAGCTGAGGCAGGACCAGGTGTCCTGAGGAGCCTCTCACCTCAGGAGCCCAAGGCAACCCCCCCATCGCAGACCTCCTGGGGGGGCACCCCCCACTTCCCTCAGAGGGGGTCCAGGATCAGGGATCCGCTTCCTCCCTCTCAGGAGATGGAGGAGGACTGGGAGGAAGAATGAAAGGGGCCGAGGCCGGGAGGAGGGGGGACGGAGTGGGGGTGGGTGCCCGTGCCAGCCTCAGCCCAGAGCCTCCGGCAGCAGCCAGATAATAAGCAGGAATAATAGAGGAAAGGGAGCGAAATGTCACATGCGCTCCGGTGCCATTAGCCACCAGAGAAGGGAAATATCACATAATTAGGCCGGGCCTTTGTTTGCCTTTGTGGAGGGGGAGCGGGGGGGCCTGGCCGCGGGTGGGAGGGT
>NW_007025645.1:911450-933528 GCF_000164805.1 Carlito syrichta
GGGGGTGGGGACAGGGCGGCGACGGGTCTTGCCCCACTTGGAACTGGAGCCGGGAGCTCGGAGCCTCCAGCCTCTGTGCTCAACTGCCTCTGCGTTGTTTGTTTATATTTCCCTCGTTATTACCCAAGTCACAGAAACACCCGGGTAATAGCTGTAAAATTACACACTCGCAGCTAATTCGGGTACGGCTCTTGGCATAGCAGCCGCGTTTTAAGGAGAAATAAACAAGGCCTGAAATAAAAGTCAGCAGGAATACAAATCTGCAGCAAGGAGCCCCCAACCCCACCCCCCGCGAGGCGCCCGGGGCTCCCTTCCGCGCATGCGCAGCCTCGGCGAGCACTGTACCGCACACTGCTCTTCCTGGCCCCTCTGCCTTGGCCCTGCGGCCCCCCCGCCGCCGCTGAGGGGGTCTTTCCACGGCTCCTCTCCTCCAACCCAGAGACGCCCTTCCTCTGCAGGTGTCCACGTTCCTCTCTCTTCCAGCTAAGGGCTCTAAACGCCAGTCCACCATTCACTCATTCATTCATTCATTCATTCAAGTGTTTCTTGAGCAAATACTTTGTGCCAGGGACTGTGCTCTGGAAGTCGGCAAGATATGGACACTGGTTCCTTCTCAGGACTAAGGTCTGGTGTAAGAGATGAATATTAGAAAAGCAAATACATGAATCAAAATATGATAAATAAAGATAAGCGCTTCCAAGGAAAAGAACAGTGCAGAATGAGAAAGAAAAAGAGAAACTTTTGGTCAAGTTGGAGGTTCAGAGAGGGCCTCTTTGAGACCTGAAGGGGGAGCTTGCTGGTTGCAGAGCAGACAGAGGTAACAGTCCGGGCAAAGGCCCTGGGGCAGGATGACCAGTGTGACTGGTGGGGGGTGGGAGGGTGGGGAACAAGCCTGGGGAGATCTCACAGCCCTCGAGACAACCTGAGGGCTGGGAAGGATAGCAAGAGTCTGAGGGAGGGGTGCAGGGAAGTGAGGTCTGATTCATGGCCCTGGAAGAGCCCCCTGTGTGACTGAGAGAGGACATCCGAGCAGCCAGGGAGGCTCTGGCACTCATCCTGGGGGAGACGACAGTGGCTTGGGGCAGGGCGGTGGCAACATGGACAGGGCAGAAGGGAGGCTTGCGAGAGAGCCTGAGGGCAGACAGGGCAGACAGGGCAGACAGGATGAGGGAGAGGGAGTCAGGGGGGCTGCTGGGTGGAGGCGCAGCTGCGAGATGGGAGACACCGCGGAAGGGGTGGGTTGAGACATACGTCGGAGGCACACAGAGAGGGCGCTCGAGGCCACGCGATGGACAGGCTGCCTGGGGAAAGAGAGAGAAGAGACTGTCTGGACATGCAGGACTCCAAGCTCGGACTCTCTGTGACCAAGTGGGCCTCCCCACCATTGCTAAGTAAGAATGAAAGCTCTGTACCCAGTCTGTCGAGAGGAGGAAACGAGGGGTGCCTGGCCGTTCCAGTTGTATCTCGGCAGACTGTCCCGGGACACATCCTGTGGGGCTGCCCTTGGTCCTGGAGGGAAGCAGAGTCGGAAGCGGCCCCACCGGCCCATGCCGACACTGCCCTCGGGAATCTTCTCAGAGTGGAGTGTCTGTGGCCTGAGACTCTGTGGGAAGGGTGTCCATGTCACAGATGGGGCCCAGGAAACCCAAGGCGCTCACCCCAGAGATGGGTGGGAGCAGGAGCGGGGCAGACGGAGAAGATGGCAGACTGGGCAGAGGACTGCCTAGAGGAGCTGGGCTGGGGCCACAGGGGGTCTCCCATCTCAGCCAGGCAGGCCTGGGCTGCATAAACTTGTTGGTGCAGAATGGTGTCCTGAGACACCTGTGACTCTGCCCATGCCTACCACGAAGTGTGAGGGAGTGTGAGCACGTGGATGTGGGCCAGAGTCAAGGGTGCAGGCCCCTTCCCCCTCCCCTTCCCCCTTGAGAGACCTGAGGGCAGGTGGGGACTTGTCCCCAGCTCTGCCTGGCCCCCAGAACCCTGCCTGAGGATTCAAGGACCCTCCAAGCTCCACTGTACCCCCGGCTTGTCCCTGTGTTGGAGGACACGCATTTCCTGTGCTCATGTGTGCACAAGCGTTGCCCAGGCAGGCACATGTGTGTGTGCATGCATATATGTACAGGTGTGAGAGCTCGCAGGGAGGGGTCCAACCCATGGCTGAAGTGGTGATCAGCAGCCTTTTGGGCTGGCTCACCCCTTCCCCACGGAGCTCCCACCCACCTGCCCCTGCTCGCTCCTCTATCCCCCTGCTCCTTCGTCTGGGCTTGCAGCTGCGTCCTGGAGCCAGGCCTCAGCCAGCCCCCCAGCTGCCCCGGAGGAGGTAGGCGATCCAGCTCATCTTTGCTGGCCGGGCCCTAGAAGCCTCCCATGCAGCGGGGATTACGAAGTTGAGTTGTGCTGGGCGAGGCTCGAGGGCCCCAGCACCCACTGCTGGCACTTGGGAACAAGTGTCCACACTGGCCTGAGACTGCTGGGGAGACTGTGTTCTTCAGCCAAACCTGGCCAAGCCCCAGAACCCTGGACAGAGGCGGGCTCCAGCCTCCCTGTCTCCTGGCAGGGCTGGGGGGGCTTCAGGCTGAGAGACCTCCTTATAGCCAAGGGCTGGGGGAAGGAGGCCTTGAAGTGGCTTGTAGAGTGGAGCTGGACTTCGACATGGCACACTAGTTTGGGTTCCAGGACCAGCCCTGCCACCGACATGCCCTTCCCGCTTTTTTTGAGACAGGATTTTGCTCTGTTGCCCAGGTTGGAATGCTTTAGTGTGATCAGAGCTCACACCAGTCTTTAACTCCTGGGCTCAGGCTGTCGTCTCACCTTAGCCTTTCAAGTAGCTGGGACTACAGGCACATACCACCGTGCCCACGCACCGCCATTTTCAAGTTTTCTTTGTAGAGACGGGAGTCTCACTATGTTGTCCAGGTTGCTCTCAAACTTCTGACCTCAAGCAATCCTCTTGCCTTGGCCTCCCAAAGTGCTGGGACTACAGACGTGGGCCACATGCCTGGCCTCACATTTCCTTTGAGGCTGAACAACTCCCTCCTCTCAGGGCCTCAGCTTACACACCCATCAAATCGAGGCAGGTTGGACTGGATGACCCCCGGAGCCTTGACCAGCCTTCACGCTTTGCTGCATAGTCAAGACTGGGGCAAGCAACCCTTGGCCACGAAGACCAATCCAGCAGCATGGGCAGGGGTCTTGGGCAGGAAATCCAGGGGGCACGGCGGGGGCAAACAATCGTAGGGCCCCATCTATCACAAGTGCACACCTATGGCCCCGTCATCGCGCCATGTCCGCAGCCTGGCGTGCCAGTCCCTAAAACACTCAGGGTGGCTTAACAACCACCCGCCTCCCAGAGCTCGGAGGTCTGCAGGGACTGAGCTGTGTGTGAGCAGGCGCAGGCCAGAGGCTGCTGAGAAGCTGGTCCTCCCTGCCGCAGGCTGCTGGCCCACGGGCAGGGACTGAAGTTCTGCCTCCCTCATCTCTCTGGAGATAGTGGCCCCAGGGGCAGCTTCAGATTTTTATTTATTGTTTGGAATAGGGAATGTATTCACATGTCTCAAATTCAAACAAGAGAATGCAGCATGGGGGAGGGGCAAGATGGCCGCCCAGAAGCTAGCACAGCGCGGAGGAAATCGTCTTCCCCTTCCTGCTCGGAGAGCCCTGCGTCCCGTTTCCTGTGTCCTTTCAGAGTTTCTTTTGCCCTCGGAAGCAAATCCAAACAAGCGCTTTCTGGATGGGTGGCTAAATGGCGCTGAGGCTTTCGTGTAGCGTGGAGGGCCGGGCCACCCGGCCCTGCCCACCCCCAGGCCCAGGACGCAGCCATCACAGCACGACGATCATTCGGACACTTTCAAATATTTATGAAACACGGATGGGTTTTCTCAGTCTGGAGTTGTAGGGTTCATGGAATTCGGTTTTATGAGCCAGAAAGTCAGTATTTTCCCTGGGTCCCTGCCGCGACGCACGCACGCACGTCTGTCTTGCGGCGGCCCCGGGGGCCTGCCCTCCCCGGCTTGTCAGCGTCCTGCTGGTGGCCTGCTGGTGGGGCAGGACACAGAGAAGCCAAGCCTCGGGACTGGAGCAGGAGCTTGGGGTCGGGCGGAAGTTCTGCCCAGACTCACGCTGCCCAAGGCCCCGGCAGTCTCCCTCTCCAGCCTCAGTGGCCCAATCTTTAAAAAGTCTGGCCAGCCATTGAACCCCACTGTTGCTTGCTGCTCAAGCGGAGCCTCCAAGGCGTTCAGACAGGGGGCTCCCCAAGCACAGTCTGGTCCCCTCTTCCTCCTTTTCTCCCCCAGATGAAGGACGGAGCTGTGTTCAGGCTCTTTCTCCCTCACAGCCCAGTAGATTCGTGGCTCTGTTAGTCTGCAGAGAAGCTATTTCCACAGAACTAAGGGGGCTGTGGCCTGAAAGCCAGGACTCCCCGGGGCCACCTCCTGGCTTGTCCTGCACTCGTGGCTGCTGGCTGGGGCCCAAGGGAGCAGTGGCTACAAGGCTGACGGGCTCCGAGTCTGATGGGGTGAGGAATGTTCATGGGGCATGGCTGATGGCAGGTCGTGAAAACAGAGCTGATGTTTCCATGACCCCAGGTCAGGACCGGGGCAGCCGTGAGGACTAATGAGCTCGGGATGAGGTGGGTGAGGGACCCCGGGCTGCCGGGGGAGCCAGGCAGGGGCCCACCGGCACAGGGGAGCTGTGGTGGGTCCCCCGACCCCCTGCAGCCTTTTGAAACATGTGCGTGTATGTGTTCCATTTCATGATCCAAGATCTTGAAAATATTTACATACCCATGCAAGTGATCATGAGCACATTTTCACCACAAAATCTCAAACAATAACCCAGCCTGTCTCACGGAGGCTTCCTTTTCCTTACCCAGTATCCTCCACTTTTTCCCACCATGAGCCATCTGAAGTAGCTTTCGGACTGCCCCACTACTGTATTCACATAAGAATATCTAGATGTGCACAAATACGGTGTTTTTAGTAACATACACAGTAACATAATCTTGATGTACCTGGCTCTGGAATTCGCTTTTTCTCTGTATGTTTGGGGAATCTTTCCATGCTAGATGTTCATTTCCCTTACTCCTTTTAACTGCTGCAAGGTTTTTTTGTGTTTTTTCTTTTTTTTCTTTTTTTGAGCCGGGGTCTCACTCTGTTGCCCAGGCTGGAGTGCAGTGGCATGATCTCGCCTCAACCTCTTGAGCTCAGGTGATCCTCCCACCTCTGCCTGCCAAGCAGCTGAGACTGCGGGCACTCACTACCACATCCAAATTTTGTGATTTAAAAAAAACATCTGGGCTCAGGCAATCCTCTCGCCTTGACCTCCCCAAATGCTGGGATTGCAGGTATGAGCCACCGTGCCCAGTGAATACGACTTTATGTCAATCCTGGGTGGTAGCAGTGATTCTGTTTGCAGATGTTAGTAACACAGCCCAGAGAGGTGAGGTGACTGCCCCAGGTCATACAGCCCACATCCTCCCATTTTCCTCTGTTGCCTCCCTTTGGCCTTTTGGCTTCCTGCCTGATAAGGCCAGGTCTAGAGCCCCCATGGGCCCCTTGCCACCCTGGGGGCTGTCAGGTAAGTGGTGAGTAGCAATGGGTGGCCACAGCCTCTTCCAGGAGAAGCAGGTCACCACCAGGCTGACCCTGGCTGCCCAAATTCACCCATCATGGTGACACTTGTCTCAGCAGGAAACAGCCTCCAGGATCTGGCCTGGCATTGCGGGAGATGGGGGGAAGCAGATAGGGCTCAGGTATGCTTGGGCCCCAAGGTCCAAGTCTGGCTTTGGGGTCAAAGGGCAAGTAGAGTAGCTAGCCAGGAACCTTGCTGGCCAGGTGTGCCTTCTGTGTTAGGGCAGGATTTAGGGCTTTCTTCAGATTCTCCAGAGTGTCTGTGACCCCCCAAAGAGCTTGCAACTTTGTGGATGAAAGCATAGTCTCCAGGCAGGCAGGAGCCCTGGTTCCTACCCCACCCCTGCCCTGACTCAGTGTCCCCATCTGTGCCATCAGAGGTTGGCCCGAGTGTTCCTAAGAGCCTTCCTGCAGCTGCATCAAGGCTCGTCTTCCTACTCCCACGGAAGCTTCCTGGGAAGCCAAGGTCAGGGTGCTCCCCGAGGGTCCCTGGGCTCCAGGGGACTGAAAGACAGGAGAGCTGGCTGGCTGCCCTGGGGGGCAGGACATGCTGAGAGCAGGGAGGGATGCAGGGTCAGTCTCTTCTCTCTCTCTTCCACCAATGGAACTTGGCAGAGAAGGAGGACTAGGATGTGGAGGACTGGGCTCTGTATATCAGGTGCTGAAAAAGCTGTCCAGACTTGGGGGCCCCAGACTTCTCTACAGCCACCCACCCCCTAGGCCCAGATCTGATTAGGGCCCCATAGCTGCCCGGCTTTGTGCTGGAAATATTCTGGCGAGGGCAAAGGAAGTGAGTCCCTGTCCTCCAAGCTCATGCCAGCCCTGGTGGACACACTGCAGGCCACACCACAGGATTTGGACTCTTGGGGCTGCAGGAGCTCAAGAAAGAAGAAGGAAACAGCCCTGAGTTTTGTATTCCTCATTGAATGCAGCCCTGACATTGGCAGATGGGTTTCGCATGAAGAAATCAGGGCAAGCTTCCTGGAGGTGGAAGAGGAGGAGACTGCACTGAGCAGGTCCCTCAAGTCTAGGCACACCTGGATAAACCCACTGCATCGCTCATGAGATGTGCAACCCCAGGTGGTGATGAACTTTGCCTCTCTGCCCCAGCGTCCCTTGGTCTAGAACATGGGAGTAATTACAGATTCTACCCCAGAGGCTGTGGGGAGGAGTCCAGGTGTTGACCATGGCGACTGGCTAACAACGATGAGCCATTTTTGTGACTACCGCTGTCACAGTGATCAGGGGGCGGGGAGATCAGGAGACACAGAGAAAGGAGGGGCAAGTGGTCTGTGGCTGCCTGGAGTCAGGTCAAGAGCACAGACTGGGATCGTCTTGGGGGACTCCCCCTCCCGGCTCAAGAGATGCACAAGTTGCTGGATTGTCCAGACTCAGGCTCCAGCGTCCACACCCTGGGATGAACTTTGCCAGCTTTTAGCCCCAAGCTCTGTAATGTCGGGCCCTTAGTTCCAGGTACAGGGTTTGGATTTGGGAAAATGTTTGGGGCCTGGGGTGGGGTGGGGAGTAAGTGGATGGTGCCTATTTTGACCACGCAGAAGACCAGCTCTTCTGGGAGGTGAGGGGTGGGTGCATCAGCCTGAGACGGTCAGCAGAGGCTCGAGGGACAGGCCAGGTCCCTTTCCAGTCTGGGCCTCCATCTCCTTGTCTGTACGATGGGAAGGTGCGGCTGGGCCAGGTGACCTGGGCTGGCAGTTGAGGGCAGGGTCCAGATGTGGAAGTGGGCTGGGGGAGACTGCCTCGGGGAAGGGCCTCCCAGAGGGGACAAGTGGGTAGGAGGCTGCGGCAGGGGAGACCCCGTCCCTCCTCTTGCCACCTCCCCAGACGAGGCAGACTAGGAGGCTGACTGAGGCCGACTGATGAGAGGCAGGCTGTCAGCAAGTGCCCCCTGCCACCTTTGTGTGGCTGATTTGCATAAAATTTGCACAAATCTGCATAATTTAGGAAGCAGCCCGTGCTCATCTCGGGCAAAGCGATTCGCTGTGATTTTATGAGCTTTGAAGTGGCTCTTTCTTTCTTCCCCTGCCCACGGCCCCTCCCTCTCTCCTGCACTCTGTCTGGCCTGTCAGATCCTGTTGTCTCTGCCCACCTTCCCAGGGTGGCAGCGGCAGGCCTCCCAGGCTCTCCGGGGTCCCCAGAGACAGTCCTCTGCAGCTGCTATGTGGCGCTGCCTGCAAACCCGCCTGGTCCCAGCCCAGCCTTCCAAAAGGCCAAAACGACCACATCCTCTTTCCTGATAGCATGAGGGTGCAAGGCGTGTCTGGGTCGCTGCAAGGCTTTGCACTTGATGTTGGTGAGGCTGGCACCATGCCTGCAGCTTCAAAGGATGGGGCATAGCCTGTGACTGACTGATCAAGCAGCTGTCCCCAGGGACTGACTCACGGATTACTGTCAGTCAGATGGATGTCCTTACAGTGATGCCACGGGGTTCTGTCCCTTTCATTTCAGTGTTTTTTATGCTTGGGTTAGTCAAGCCTCTCTGGGGTACAAGTGACACTAACTCAACTCCAAGTGGCTTAAGCAAAAGGAAAAAAGGAAGAGAGGGGATTGACTGTCTGATGTAACTGAGAAATTCAGGGATATATGGACTTCAAGCACAGCTGGATCTAGAGGTTCAACTGCTATCCTGAGGCCATTGTCTTTTGGTTCTGCTTTTTTTGGTGGCCTAAGCTGGTTCCCTCCCTGTCATGGCCTCTGGAAGCTCCAGTGCTATATCCTACCGGCTCTGACCCCAGGAGAATCTGAGTTTCCTCCCTTCTAACCCAGCTGAAGTCCAGAATGCAGTCTTATTGATTTAGCTTGGGCCTTGTGCCCAAAGTTGAACCAACACTGTGATCAGAAGCAGGTGGCCCTCTCATTGGTCAGACCCAAGTCACATGCTCACCCCTAAGGGCAGGGAAAGAGTCAACCCACTATAAGGATGGAGAGTGGGGGAGGGAGCAGCTCCTTGGGGGTAAGTCAGAGACCCTTCCTCCCAGGAGGCAGGGTCCTGGGGCTCTGAGTGAGGGGGCTGCAGTGCACGAAGATGTGGATACCCCAAGTCCAGGGATCTGCAGATTGGGAGTGGGGAGGCCTGTCAGGACTGGTTGAAGGTGGGGGCACATGGCGGGTTCCTGGTGATGGACTTTTCTTCCCTTGGTGAACAGAGGCAGGGCTCGGGCAGGATTTAAACCCAGCCCCACAGGTATATGGGCGCTTGTTGGGGAATGGTGCTGTGACCCCAAGGATTGCAGAGCCCTGAGCCACCTGGCCTCTGAGCAACAAAGACAGCAAGCCGAAGACATGGCAGTGGCCATCCGGTTGAGGACTGGGCACTGGGGCTGGGAGCTAAGGAAGGGAGACAGGAAGGACCCAGGGGCTCCCTCCAGCGAGCTCTGAGAGCCCTGGCCCTTTGTAGCTGGAGAGGCTGGGAGGACAGGAGTAATTACAGACACCAGAAGACCCGTTTGAACAGAGTCCCTCATCAGCGCGGCCTCCAACACATCAAGGCAGAACTGCTGAGTCTGCGCCCCCATCCCGCTCCTCGGCCAAGCTCAGCACTTTCCCTCTGGCTCAGGTCCCTGGGCCGCCCAGGCAGGGCGGGCAGAGGCTTGGCTTGACGGAGCTCCCCGCCTTCCGGCACCCTGTGCTGCCCGGCTTTGTCACCGGGACTCTTCTCCGGGAGGGACCCACCCTGACCAGGCTCTCAGGAGCAGCCGGGCTGGGCTGAGTGTGCTCCCTCTTTAACCCTCAGCAAAGAGGATGAATCGAGAAAGACTCCGATCCTCCGCCCTGTTTGACAGGGGAGTGGCTGAGGCCCAGGAGTTCGCTCAACTTGCTCACTTGGCACAACCGGCAAACAGCAGCCTGTGTGAACCCACCGCCGCAGACTGGGTCCTCTGCGTGTCATGTGTCCCTTCCGCTCCCCGGGCCTCAGTCCCACCATCTGTGCAATGAGCAGAGTATCACCTGCGTGCCATGCTGCCCGGGACACGCAAGGCTCAGACACTGCTTTAGAAGACAGGGCTCCAGCAGGCAGATGTCCTCCAAGCCAGAGCCTGTGTCCTCACTGCTGGGGGGGAGCAGGCGTAGCCTGGAGCCTGCAGCCCCAGAAGGCCTGGGCGGACAGAATGTGTGAAGGAAGATGGAGGGCTATGCCTCGGGCTGGGAGGGGAGGAGGCGGAGGGCAATGGGGAGGAGAGGGGAAGAGGAGGAGGGAAAGGGGAGGAGGAAGGGGAGGAGGGGAGGAGAGGGCAGAGAGAGAAGAAGGGAGGAAGAGGAGGAGCAAGAGAAGTAAGGGAGGAGGAGGGGTGGGGAGGCAGGAGAGGAGGGAAACAGGAGGAGGGGAAGGAGAGGATGAAGGGGAAAGAGAGGAAGGGGAGGAGGTAAAGGAGGAAGATGAGGAGGGGGAAAGTTAGGAGAGAAAGAAGGAGGAGTGGGAGAAGGAAGGGAGGGAGGAAGAAGAGGCAGAGGAGGTTAGGAGGAGGAGAGGGAGGAAGAGGAGGAGAAAGGGGAGGAGGAGGAGGAGCTGCCTTTAGGGGCCAAAGCCGAGGCCTCGGCTGAGCGAGGTGAGTGGGCTGGAGGGAGCTCCCTGGCTGGTTGGGAGGAAGGAAGAAGGGGGCTGGGACCGAGCTAGGAGAGGGCCTTCCGGTGCTGGAGGAAAGTGGCATGCTCTGGTCAGGACAGGGCCATCTGGAGGGAAAGGGGACAACCTGCTCACCTCCCAGCTACACAGCCCCTGCCCGCTTAACCACGGTCTCCTCACCGTGGGCCCGCGGTACTGGTGCTGCACCCACATTACACAGGAGAAAGCAGAGGCTCAGAGCAGCAAAGCGCTGATGGTTCTTCCAGCTTGGAGTCCCCGCAGGACAGAGCTGGGCTCGCTCCCCGCCTGCCCTGTCCCTGCCCTGCTCTCTGTGGTCAGGGATGCCCAGGCAGAGGCCTTATCTTTGCACACTGTCATACTCTTTTCCCTGCAAGACACTGAGCCTTCTTCTGGGGGCCTCAGGGACTCCCAGGATGGGCGGGAACCCACTTGGGTCATCACAGCCCACATGTGACTGGTGTTCCCACAGTCCCTGCCTTCCCACAGAGGAAGAGCCAAGTTCAGTCTCTGGAACTTTCTGCCAGTGCTGTCTCCAAGATGACAAACCGCTTCTGGAGGGGGTGAGCTCCCCAACCTTTGGGGTGTACAAGCAAGAGCTAGAGGCTGTCTGGGCCTGGGCCCTGCAGTTGGGACTGCTGCCCTGCATGTCAGCTGTCTGCCCCCTCCAACGTCCTTCCCAGCTCTTAGCGAGTCCCATACCTAATGCTGGCCACATGACCTGAGTGGGTGTATAGGGGGTATCATGGGGTGTCTGCTCAGAGCCCCCCAGCTTCACTGTGGAGGGGTTACTCCTCTCCTTGCCCCATCTTACATGGACATGAGGTGGGCAGATCCCCATAGAAACAGCCCACACCTCCTTGTGGGCAACACAGTGACTGCCCGGAGCAAGAGGCAGAGAGACCAGGGCAGCCACAAGATGCCCACTTGTGAGCTGGTGCCTGCAGCCACTTGGGTCTCCCGGGGAAGCCACTAATCCTATCTCACCTCCCAGCTCCTGGGGGGCTGATTCTGGAGGATCAGCCGGTCCCCTCTCGGGGGACTTTGAGGTGCTTCCTGGCTTTGCTGATAGTTTCTGATTCCAGGCCCCGGAGGATGTGGGTTTCCTTCCAAGTCTTTGCTTCCGCAGATGCCAGCTCGCGGTTACCCAGCAACGCCACAAATATTTGGGCTAGCCAGGCTGGTCCATGCCCCCATCCTCGATTAGTGAGACCCTAGAAGGCCTGGGAGCCCTGGGCTTTGGCTGTTTTTTAAATATCTGGGCACTTGGCAAAAATAACTCCACTTGGCTAAAACCTTTCCGCAGATCCCCGACTCCAGTGCTCTGTCCTTGGGGACCTGGAGGGATAAATGGAGGACTGGCAGAGAAAAAGAGGGCAGGTAAGAAGGCCCAGGCATCAACCTGTCTCCCTGCCTCTGGCAGGTGGGATGGGCAGACCCCACAGGCCACCCAGACATGAGTGCTCAAGCCCGGCCCCTCGTTACCTGCCCTCAGGTCTGCTCAATCCTGGGTTCGGCCCCATTTCAGTCCCCGGCCTGCACCCCACCCCCTCCTTCCCAGCTAGAGCCTGGCTCTGCCCTCCCCACTCAGGAGGGCTCCGTGGCCTGTGCTCTCACACTGCACTCCCACTCTCTCTCCATCTGGGACCCCTCTCTCTCCTGGGTGCCTCTGTGGTCCCCTTGGCTCCTCCACCCTGGAGTCAGAGCCTGCTCTAAAGATGCAGAGCCTCCTAAGACCTTGCTGAGAATCTTCTAGGCTCTCCTGTGTCCCCTGCAGTCCCCTTGACTGGTTCCTGTGTGTCCTGTCCATCTCCCCAACCCCCACTGTCCCTCCTCTGTAAGACCCCCCATTCCAGCCTTTTTTGGCTGCCTGAACCACGCTCCCCCAGACCGCCAGGCCTCTGGGTGTCTCCTGCCCCACAATGTCCCCCTGGCCACACGTAGCGCCTTCCTGAGGGTGTCCAGGTTGGCCTGGCTCTCCCAACATTCCTGGCCTGATCCCTGGCCTGATGCCAGCCAGTGCCCTCCAGCCCTGAGAAGCCATCTGCTCTTCCCTGATCTGTCTCACACCGTGCTGGCCCTGCCCTGGTCCGTCCACTGCTGCGTGGGGGACTCCTGGGCAGGGACCAAGGCTGCCATCCCACACCGAGACTTTTTGAGAACGAGAAAGAGCCCCCACGTGGTGCAGGGCCTGGTGTGGGCAGCGTGGGACACCAGCCCTTCCCCCCAGCCAGGCGTGGTGGCCATGGAGGCACTTGCCTTGGCTGCATCCCTGGAGCTGGCACAGGGTGGGCACCCCGAGGGCACAGGCTGGGTTCAGGCAGAAGGCCATGACCCTCCCGGGGCCTGATCTCACACCTTCTGCATGGGCCGGTTATGGTTCCCCTGGTGGATTTAGGTTTCCTTCTCGGTCATGGGTGCTCTCGGCCAGGTCTGCTGCGACAGGGCTCTCCCCTCAGAGGACTCCTGACCCCACATCTGGCCAGGGCCACCCTGGCACTCTGTCTGTCCCTGCAGACACTGGCTCCCTGTGGACTGTGCTGCCTTCACTCCTGTGCATGTTGAGGTTGTAGAAGCAAACCTCACAGCTGAGACTTCTGGGCTGGGGAGTCCTGGATGCAGCCGACCTGGAGACAGGAGGCAGGAGGGGTGGCTGGACCCAGGACAGGGAGGGACAGACACTGGGGCCCGGCAGCTGGGGCCCGATTCCGCCTTGCTGTCCTGGGGCCTGGGGCCCGCTCAGCTTTACCCACCCCAGTTCTTCCCTGCCACAGGCTGCAGCTGGGGGATTTTTGTTAAAAATTTTAATTTAATTGTATTTGCTTTTTTAGGGACAAGGTCTCACTCTGTCACCCAGGCTGGAGTACAGTGGCACCAGCACCCTCGAAATCCTGGGCTCGAGAGATCCTCCTGTTCATAGCAGCCTCGAACTCCTGGGCTCGAGAGATCCTCCTGCCTCGGTCTCCTGAGTAGCTGGGACTACAGGCACACCACACCACACCTGGCTAATTTTTTTTTATTTTCGTAGAGATAGGGTCTCACTATGTTGCCCAGGCAATATTTTTCTGAGAAGAGTCCACAAATCTCATGCTGGGGCAGGCCCCAGGCTCCTTGGGGCCAGGAAAGGGATGACAAGCCCCCATGCACTCAAGTGTCTGAGAGGGAGAAGGACAACCCTGCGGTGGTTCTCACCACTCAGAGAAAAAACTGAAGCCCTCACAGAGGCCTACGTGGTCACATTGGCTCGGTCCTGTCCCTTCTCTGACCTCGTGGTTGACACTCCCCCACCTCACTACGCCCCAGCTCACTCTGCTTCTACCATGCCGGCCTCTCCTATGTTTCTCCTACAGGTCAGGCAGCACCCAGCCCAGGGCCTTTGCACATGATGTTCCTCAGACCTCTCAGCTTGGGGCCCCCCCAGGACCTCCTGTCTCCTTGCTTTGCATCTACACTCCAGAGCCACCTTCTCAGGGAGGACTTCCCTGAGAAGTCTTAACTCTTGTTTAAATTGCAACCCCTCCCTAGCACCACCAAGTCCCTGCTCAGTTAATTTCCATAGCGCCTATTACCATCTGAAATACAATTTCTCGTACTGTCTTGTTTTGTTTGGTGTAGGTTTTCCCTCTAGAACATAAGAACTGTGAGGTCAGGAACTGCTCACTGCTCTCTCCCCAAGAAGTGTAGGTAGAATGAATGGGAACTTGCAGAATAAACAAAAAAAAGATGCCAGGCACAGTGGCTCACGCCTGTAATCCCAGCACTCTGGGAGGCTGTGGTGGGAGGATCACATGAGTCCAGGAGTTCAAGACCAGTCTGGGCAGCATAGTGAGACCTTGTCTCTACAAAAAAATCATAAAATTAGCCAGACATGGTATTGCACACCTGTAGTTCCAGCTACTTGGGAGACTGAGACAGAAGGATCGCTTGAGCCCAGGAGGTTGGGGCTGTGGTGAGCCATGATTGTATCACTGCATTCCAGCCTGGGCAACAGAGTGAGACTCAGACTCAAAAAGAAAAAAAAAAGAAAAGAAATGGATAAATTACAATAGTAATAATAACATGCAGCTGCCATGTCCAGGTCCTACCGATGCCAGGACCTTGGCCTCTACAATCTCCTTGAATCCTCCCAACACCCCTGAGCCTCATACAGTGAGAAAAGAGCGGTCCCGGAGGCAACATGACTGTCCCAAGTTCACTCAGCCAGTGGGTGACTGAGCCACGCCCGTTGTCTTACAGGTCCCCCAAATGTGCTCACCATGTGGCCGCCTCAGCCAGCCTGTCCTTGGCCTCCACCACCTGGAGGCCCACTTGGCTTTGGCCCTGAGACCCCAGTGCCCTACAGACCCCAACACTCCTAGTCCAGCCTCGAGCCAAGGTCTCGGGCTGGGAGGGCCGTGTGAGAACTCATCCTTTGCTCCCCAGCTTGGGGCCTCCTCCTGTTCCCCATCCCCTGCAAGGCCCCTGGGCGGTCCAGGACCATGGGACATCATCTCAGAACTTCCCACATCCGTGTCCCCATGGGCAGCTCCCCCAGAGTGTGACCGGCAGGGCATGGCTCCCGGTCTCTCTGCCCAGCCCTCTGAAGACGCTGGCTGTTTCAGCCACACAGGAATTATTTTCCAGCTCAACCTTACTCTAAACCCACTCGTCACCACTTCTCCTCAGATTAGCCCCCAGCCACTCTGTCCCCACCATCCTCTGCCGTCGCCTCCTCCAGCAGGACCCCCAGGGAGTGTTGCGTACAAAATTATTTCGTGAAATCCAATAAAAATTTTAATCAGGTCAACATCATTACAGGAAAAGGCAATGATGGATCTTTCCTGATGCAGAGGAAAAACAAAACAAAACATGGAGAACAAAATGCCCCCAGCCACCCGTATGCTGTGTGCATGGGCCCACCAAAGCCCACGGCGCCCTGCACCTGCACCGGCATGCTTGTAAGCGCACAGGGTTTGTGTACACCTCCGACAAGTTTCTGCCGCCCTCTGGGCTTCAGTTTTCTTATCTGTACAATGGGGCCTTGATTGCTGCACTCAGATCCCGGCCAGCAGGGAGACTCTGTTGTCTGGTACCTGCTGGCAGCTGTGCCTGTGGTCAGATCGCCCAGTGCTGAGAGATGCCATCTCGGCGCACAGGGAACTGAGTCGAATGCCCTCCCCTGCTCCCCTCCCACCCTTGACATCTGCGAGGTCTGGGACGGGGAACAAGGGAGGCCCACCTGCCTCGTGCCTGGACATTTAAGACCTGTCCATCAAGCAACACACTGTTAAATAAGATGCCCTCTTAGATTCCCACCACTGACAATGCCAGGTTCAATGACAAGTCTTAGGAAGAACCAATCCCAGACCCCACTCAGCCCTAGGCTTGGTCTGGCTTCCCAGCTGTTCCCACTACCCCTAGCTCGGTGCCACCATGAAAAGGGCCTTGTTCGCATAGGTGGGGCCAGACACCCCGGCCTGTGAGACCTCACTCTGCCCCCTCCGCCCTTGTAGTCACCCCGGGACACCCCTCAGGCCTCAGTGTATACACTGGTGAGTGCCTCCTCATCCCTGCACTCACCCCGGGACACCCCTCGGGCCTTGGTGTGTGCACAGATGGGCCCAGGGAAGGAGCCCATTTCAACAGAGAGTGCTAGGGCCCTCTGAAGCGCAGAGGCCTCTTACCTGGCTAGGGGGTGCGGATCACCCTCCTGCCAGGGGTGCGTGTGGAAGGAGGCAAGGAGGCCCCTCCTGGGCCCTGCTGAGGCCCTGGCTCCGCCCAGCGGTCAGCCCTCAGGCCCCTCATTCCTGGGCCTCTCTCCAGTCTCCCTCCACGGCAGGGGTGCAACATGTAAGGGCTGCACGCCAGGGAGACTCGCCATGCTCCAGGGGGGGCAGGAAGTGTCTCTGCACCTGCCCGGTGTCCCTCAGGAACGTGGGCGGGGTGTGGGGGGAGCGGGACACCCAGGAGGGGGAGCGGTCTGGTTGGTGCAAGGGTGGGGGCCCTCCCGGGGTCCTGCGAGTGCTCCCAGAGCCCTGCCCCATAAACCCCCGAGGCTACCAGAAACCCCAATTCATGTCGCTCAGATCCTGGGAGACAAATGCACAGGCCCTTTACTGTCACTGTCCCCCTCTCACAAGGACAGTCCTGAACACAACTGAGGAAAGGTCTGGCCTCGCTCTGTTTTCCGTCCGTAGAAGGGGCAGTGTCACCAGCTGCTCTGGGGCTCCCAGAACATTTGCAGGGTCTTCATCTCTGATGCGAATAAGGTAGGGGCAGAGGAGACCCCCCACCCCCAGCCCACCTGACTCCCCCTCTCCAGCCCTGCCCCTACTCCTCCGGGCTGGGGTCCAGGAGGCTGCTGGAACTCTACTGCCTGGCCTGCGCTCTTCTGATATTTCTAGAAGCCTCTCCCGCCTCTGCTTCCAGAGGCCACCCCAGCCTCCGTGGGAAGAGCAGGGCGGTCTTGAGGGCAGGGCCAGGAAGCTTTGGGACCCCCAGACTGCTGGGGAAAGGGAGAGTGGGGAGAGGAGGTGGGATAGAGCCAGAGGGCTTAGGGGAGGCTCCCATCTCACAGAGCCTTCTCATGGGACTCCTCCCCGGCCTTTGGGGGGCTGGGGGCACTGGCCCCTCAGCAGATCTGCATAATTCCCCTGGTCCCTCACCCAGATGTAAGTTTATTCTGTAATCACGGCCGGGGGGACCTGCCATGTCCTGCACAGCCCGCCTCCCCTCGGCCTCCCCTCCCTGCTCTGGCCGTGGGGCCTCTTTGAGGATCAGGTATGGGATGGGAGGGAGGCAGGGCCTGCTCTCTGTGGGCCTCCCCACCCTGGAAGCCCCTTGCAGACCTCTCTGCCCATGCGGTCTGAATGTCTGTGCTGCCCCCAGATTCAACGGCTGAGACCTAGCCCGCAGCGCAGTAGTGTCAAGAGGTGAGGCCGCTAGGGATGATTAGGCCACGAGCCAGGGCCCTAGTGGATGGGACAAGTGCCCTTAAGGAAGGCCCAAGGGAGCCCGGTTGTCCTCCCCACCCTGTGAGGAAACAGCGAGAAGGAGAAACGGGCCCTCAGCAGACGCGAGTCTGCCAGCACCTTGACCTTGAACTTCCAGTTTCTGGGCCTGTGAGAAACACGTTTCTGTTGTTTATAAGTTGCCCAGTCTAGCCTCACTTGGTGGCTCAGCCTGCAATCCCACGCCTTTGGGAGGCTGAGGTGAGTGGACTGCCTGAGCCTGTGGGTTTGAGACCCGCCTGGGCAACTTGGTGAGACCTCATCTCTACAATAAATCAAAAATCAGCCGGGCGTGGTAGCGCACGCCTGTAGTTCCAGCTACTTGGAAGGCTGAGGCGGAAGGATCGCCAGTTCCAGCAGGTGGAGGCTGCGGTGGCCGGGAGCGGCCAGCGCACTCCAGTTTGGACGACAGAGTGAGACTCCAACTCAAAAAAATAAATAAATAAATAAGTTGCCCAGTCTAAGGCGTTTTGTGACAGCAGCCGGAATGGACTCCTCCTCTAGCCCCCGTGAGGAGCCCAGGCCATGGATGGGGATCCCAGCAGTGCTGGGAGCTGTCACTCCTGGGAGGAAGCTCAACTGAGGGACAGGGAGGCAGTGGGGAAAAGCTCCCGTGGATAGGGGAGTGGGGAGGCTCACCCTGTCACCTGTGGAGGAAGCACTGAGTCTGTCATTTCCTTCCAACGCAGGGCTGGACGCACCTGTTCTCCCTCCCACCCTGTCCTGTCTTTAAGCCTCAGTCACACTGTAGACAACACAGGGGCCTGAATGAAATAACATTCTGGAGTGATCACAGGGCTTGACGTCTGGCTTCCAAACCTGGCTCTGCCACGTGTCGACCCGTGATCTTGGCCTCCACATTCTCACCTGTAATAAGGGACAGTAACAGCAGAATCTGCTTTCGAGAGTGGTGGGAGGGTCAGGTTTGTTCTTTCGTTCAACAAAAATTCCCTGAGCACTTCCTTGGTACTGAAGACACAACAGTGAACACAACAGGTTTAAATCTGTGCCCTCAGCCGGGCTAGGTGGCTCAGCCTGTAATCCCACACTTTGGGAGGCTGAGGTGAGTGGATTGCCTGAGCCCGCAGGTTCGAGACCCGCCTGGGTAGCCTGGCAAGACCTCATCTCTACAATAAATCAAAAAACCAGCTGGGCATAGTAGCACATGCCTGTAATTCCGGCTACTCGGAAGGCTGAGGCAGAAGGATCACCAGAGACCAGCAGGTCGAGGCTGCAGTGGCCGGGAGCGGCCACTGCACTCCAGTCTGGGCGACGGAATGAGACTCCAACTCAATAAATAAATAAATAAATAAAAAAAAAATAAATCTGTGCCCTCGTGACATCTGGGGACTGGTGGGAACACAGTCAATCAGATGGATAAGTAAAAACACATGGCCTGTTAGATGTTGATCGATGCTGAGGAGGAAAATAAACCAGGAGAGGGGAGGAGGAAGTCCCAGTAGTGGGGGGTTGGCTGCAATTTTAGGGTGGCAGGAAGGGCTGCACTGAGGAGGTGACATTTGAGCCAAGACTTGAAGGATGGGAGGAAGAAGGCCACAGAAACCCTGAGGAAAAGCAAGCCAGAGGAGGGAGACAGGAGGGGCCCAGACCCTGAGGGGGCGCTCAGGACAGGGGAAGGAGGCTGGAGAGGGAGCTGGGAGATGTCACGAGAAGCAGACGCAGAAGTAACGGGAATCTCATGGTTATGGAAGGACTTGGGCCTTTATTCTGAGTGAGGCGGGAGCCACCTGCGGTTCTGGGGAGAGGAGTGATGGACCCGGCCCGTTTTAACAGACCACTCTGGCTGCTGCGGGGGAAGAGACAGGGACGGAGGCCGTGAGACTGTTAGAGGACTGTTGCGATAATCTCCGTGAGAGACCAAGGTGTCGGGTGGGATGGGTGGAAGCAGAAGAAGCAGGTGATGATTGCTGGTGGGGAGGTGACTCTGGGTCATGCATGGACACATCATCATGTCATTAAGTTGTCACCTGGTTAGAAAGTGATTCTGGTTTCAATTGGTTTTGAGCCTTCTGGAAACTTTGACAGCATCTCTGGTTGGTGCTGGTATGCCTTCAACACCTCCAACTCCTTATTTTTTATTTAAAAGACATTTTTTTAGAGACAGGGTCTCACTCTGTTGCCCAGGCAGTGGTGTGACCATAGCTCACTGTAGCCTCAAACTCCTGGACTTAGGGATTTCCCTGCCTCAGCTTCCCCAGTAGCTGGGACTACAGTCCCACACTACCACACCTGGCTAATTTTTAAATTTTTTGTAAAGATGCGGTCTTGCTTTGTTGCCCAGGCTGGTCTCAAACTCCCGACTTCAAATAATCCTCCCACCGCAGCCTTCTGAAGTGCTGAGATTACAAGTGTGAGCCATAGCACCCAGACCAACTCTTACAGATCTCCTTGCCTTAAACCCAAAATGACAAGCCTCAGACTCAAAGACTTCTATCTAGCTAATATTTCATCTTTTTAAAAAATTGAGATGGAGTCTTGCTATGTTGCCCAGGTTGGTCTTGAATTCCTTGTCTCAAGTGATCCTCCTACCTTGGCCTCCCAAAGTGCTGGCATTACAGATATGAGCCACGGTACCCAGCCTAGTTAATATTTCAGAACATGGTTTTGGTTTTATCATATTTGGTTTTACATTTACCTTCTACTTATGAAAATTAAAACTGGATTTTCTCTTAAGGCATTAACAGAAAAGTCTCTTTTAAAATAAGTTTTCTACATAAGTAAGTTGATTTGAAAAATAGTATAGTTAGTTTGGCCCTGAATGTTCACAGTTTGGGACGGTCTGGGCTAAGGTGGAGCGTGGCACCCAGGCCTCCCAGGTACCGATGTGCTAAGGCCCTGTGACTCTCAGCAACACCTTGCACTGGCTGGTGTCTCCCCGCTGGCCCTGGGATCTGAAAGTCATCTCCATAGACCCACCTGCTCTGCCGTCCCTTGCCCCTCTGGCCTGCTCTGGTGACCCTGGGTACCCTGGTTTCAGAGATGGCTGAAAGTGGGTGAAGAACCCGGAGAAGGGCGCCAGTCAGGACAGGGCTGGCTCGGGCAGGGGGACTGGATCTTTTGCCCTCCCTCCCAAGGAGGATCTTGACAGCGGGAAGGCGGGTGGGGAGGACTCTAATCACTGACTGTCATGCCTCAAGCCAGCCTCCCACCTGCCTCCCGGGAGCTGAACCCTCATCACATTTTCTTAGCTCCCTCTTCAATCTCAACCTGCCCTTTTTCCACACGCGGCCCATAGATCATCCTTAAAGGTTGGCACCGGCTAGCAGGCAGGGGGGCACGGAGTGGAGCGGCCTGCAGGGACGGCCCCGGGGAGGGGGTTTGTGTTGGCCCTGGTGCAGCTGTCTTGTGGCTCCAATCAAGAAAGATGGATGTGGCTGCCCTCTCCCTGTGGATGACTGGCTGGGCCCTCTCGCCCTGCCTGCCTGGTACAAGTGTGGTCCAGCCAGGCCAGCCTGGCCTAGGGCTGGCCATCTTGAGCAGGGTCCTTGTTGCAACTCTGACCCCACCACCTGCTCCCCATTCTTCACGCGGCGCACTGGGGGCCCACTGTGGCCACACTCCTCCAGGGACACTTGCCCCAGGTCCGGATGTCCTGCAGACCTGGATTCAGGGCAAGTGTACTGGATTCAGGGCAAGTGTACTGAGTGGGCTGCCTAAATCCCCAGGAAGATTCTGGGTGCTTGCACAGATGTCGCCGTGTTTGAAAGACTCTGACCGTTTTCTCCCAGGGAAGGTTGCGGTGGCCTGGCTTGGTTCCCACTGCGGTCCCCTGCCCACCCTTGCTGTCCCAGCTGTGATCCATGGGCCCAGCCCCCAGCCACCCTCAGCAACCCCTTGCAGTGCTTAGACCCTGGTCCCAGTTCCCCAGTTCGACTCCATCTGGAACATCCACCTCCTGGAAGGACTGGGGAACAGAGGATGTGACCTGTCCCTGGGTCTCAGCGTGGCACCTCAGCCTCCCAGGCTCCTACCCCACGTGTCCCATTGGCTCCTCCCCAGCTGTGTGAATCCCCCCATGCCATCCTAGCCCTGGCTGTTGGACTTACTGCGTTAACTGGGACATGGGAGGAGTGGGGACGGACACTAGACAGATGTGTTGGCTCGGAAGCCCTGGGATGGTGGGCCCGGCCTCGCCTGCCCTGCTGTAGCCTCGGTCTCCTCTGGCCACACAGCCCTGGCCGCTCCACACCCTCCATGACGCCTGGAGGGGCCTTTGGGACTCAGGGGGCGGGACCAGCTCCAGCTGGTTGCGGAGGTCCTGGGCGGCTCCCCGGGACCCCTCTTATACCTTGTCGGTAGGCGGGGAGGAGGGCACTGTCCCTCCCTGGCCCAGAACTTGACCTAAGAGGCTGGGTGGGCAGGGAGCAGGGCGGTCTTCACTCCTGGAGGGCTGGTGCCTGGCTGCCAACTTCGCCCGGGGACTTGGAGGGCCTCATCGCTCTCTTGCTCTCTTCTTCCGGGTGAAGGAGACAAGCTGTCGTGTTTCTGGGGTGTGCTGGAGCAGCCTCTCTGGAGATCAGACATGACAGGGAGAATCCCCAGAACTCCCCTGCCCCAAGGAACTGGGGCACCCCGAGGCCAACAAGCTGGTGGTGGGATTGGTGTGGGGGAGGGAAGATGCCACAGCAAGTCCCACGGAGGGTGTATGGAGCTGGTGTGAACAGAAGCAGGGTCCCGGGGTTGTGGGGGTGGGGGGTGGTGGCTACGTCACCAAAGCAAAGGAAATGAGTTGCAACTGGTAGAAAGTCCTGGGATGGCCCTGGGTCAGGGGAAAACTGCTTCAAAGCTGAGCCCATGGGGTGGGAGAGAGAGGAGGAGGGGGGTAGAGTGGGGGTGGAAGG
>NW_007025645.1:933548-940385 GCF_000164805.1 Carlito syrichta
AGAGGCCTGGGGGGAGGGAGGCAGGTGGCACCTTGGTCTGACTCAGGGACGCGCTCTCTCAACGACACGTGTCCAAGGGACCAACATCCTCATGCGCTTTAGTCCCGGGCATCTTCACAACACTTAAACTCTAGGACGTGATGATGGTTCCCCAGAACAGATCGGGGTCCAGCCCTGGGGCCCCCTAAGGCAGGGCGTGGGGGCTCGCCATGACAGGTTCCTGGTGTTGGCTTCGAGCTTGATGTTTCTGCCGCAAAGTCCTGATGGTCTCCGCTTTCTGAAGAGCCAGAGCCATTTTCTTCCCTCTCCGGGCTGGGCAGGCCTGCAGAAGAACTGGCCCCAGGCTGTGCTCTCCACAGAGGTTACGGCCCAGTGTGCTTGCTGGGATGACAGGGGAAGAGCCAGGCACAGGTTAGCAACCCCCTGCCCTGGGGACATCAGCTCCATTGTTCCATGCTCACCTGGGCCTAGGGAGGGGGGCTGCCTCTGGCTTGGCTCCCTCTCCTCCAAACTCCCAAGTCTCAGAGTGGCAGCTGCTGGGAGGGGGGTGGGGGTGGAGAGTGAACAGGGAGTAAAGCTGGGGCCAGAGTTGACCTCCTCCCGCCTGGGAAGGCTCCCCCTTCCCTGCCACCATCCCCTCATGGCTACTGAACACTTGACCTGTGGCCCATCTGGATTGAGATGGGCGGGGACTGTTACATACACAAGTACACCTTGGACTCTGGAGACCCAGAACCATCAGAGAACACAAAACTGCTGGTTCATAATTTTTAATACTGACCACATGTCGAAATGATCTGATTCTGGATGCGCTGGGCTACATAAAATACATTTTAAGGTTAATTCATTTCTTCTTCTTTTTTTTAAATGTGTTTACTAGAAAGCTTAAGTTCTTTGCCGGGTATGGTGGCTCACACCTGTAATCCCAGCACTTGGGAGGCCGGGAGGGAAGATCACTTGAGGCCAGGAGTTTGAGACCAGCCTGGGCAACACAGCAAGACCCCCATCTCTATTAAAAAGTGTTTTTTTAAAGTTTAAATTCCTAGCCGGGCGTGGTAGCTCAGCCTGTAATCCCAGTACTTTGGGAGGCTGAGGTGAGTGGATTGCCTGAGCCCGCGGGTTTGAGACCCGCCAGGGCAACTTGGTGAGACCTCATCTCTACAATAAAATAAAATAAAATAAAATAAAATTAGCTGGGCGTGGTAGCACGCGCCTGTAGTTCCAGCTACTTGGAAGGCTGAGGTGGAAGGATCGCCGGAGCCCAGCAGGTCGAGGCTGCGGTGGCCGGGAGCGGCCACTGCACTCCAGTCTGGGCGACAGAGTGAGACTCCAACTCAAAAATAATTAAATAAATAAAAATAAATAAATAAAGCTTAAATTCCACATGTGCCTTGCATTTGTGGCTCATGTTATATTTCTGCTGGCCAGTGCTGGTTCCAGGGCAAATTTCAGACATCCCTAAATGCAGAGCTGCCCACGCAGGAGCACCTAGCTGGTCGCCTAGGTGCTGATCTCGGGAGCACCGGAAGGAATGTCTGCCTCTTTCCTGAGAGCAGGTTCTGGGGTCTCTGGAAGGTTGTGGATGGGAGTGGAGTCTGCACTAGGAGGGGTTGAGGGCTCTGTCTGTCCCTGATGAGGGGGCATCATGGGGTCTGTACCAGCCAAGGCAGCCCTAGCAAGGTATAAACACATGCGGGCCCTTAGTGGTAAGGGCCCTGGAGCAGGAATGGCCTGGGTTCAAGTCCTAGCTCCACCATCAGCCGGCTGGTGACACTCAGTTCCTCATCTTAATATGGAGTTCATGACAGTACCTCCCTCATGAGGCTGCGGTGAAGATCAGATGGGTTAACGCGTGTGAGGATGTCAGAGCAGTCTGGCACGCAGCAAGCGCACGGCACACATGCTGCAGTGTTGGCGCCCTTGGTCGGTGGGCAGGCAGGCTGGAGACCCCACGCTGCCAGGGCTGCACTCCCCTCTGTGTCTCCCTCACACATGGGTGACCAGAACCCCATAGCTGGGTTGGGACGGGGTGTGGTGAGCATGCACCTTCTCCTGGGACGTCCTGCCATGACCCAAAAAGCCATGTGGAGGACTGGTGGCCCACGCTAGCCTGGCTGTCTAGGGAAGGTGACCTTGAGGCCTGCGGGGCGGGGCCAGGCCCGACCAGTGAAGGGCTAATAGCTGGAGGACCCGGGAGCCGCGGCGCTGCCAGACCCTCTGAAAGCCTGGTCTTAGCACCGCCAGAGATTCTTAAGCTGGGATTTCAGTTTAATTACATATTGATTAAATGGAACAAAGACGTGGGGGCTCCGGGGAGAGGCTCTGTGAGCGCCTGATGGAATTTCAATCCTGCTTTTTCCCTGCCTCCCACTCTCTGAGCCTCAGAGCCGTCCCTGCCTGAGAGGCCCAGCGCCCCGTGAGCTCTGCGGCGTCACAGACCTTGCCCAGAACAGAAGGGCAGTGGGTGGCCCTTGGCTGTGGCCACCCAGGGTTTGCTTCCCTGCCTCAGCCCCCGGCACGCTTATCCGCCTGCCATTCCCAAGCCCAGGACAAGTCCGGGGAAGTGCCCGTGACCTGACCAAGGTCATGCCCAAGGTGGGGGAAAGATCCCGGACTTGTGCCCAAAGACAGCCCTATTCAACAAGCCACTCTGTGCGGTTTCTGCTGTGGGCACTGGGAAGTGACCCAGCTGTGGTCCCTGTTCTTCTTCATGGAGCCCTCAACCCCAACGGGGGACCAGGCGTGGTCTTCCCAAGGAGGCGACATCTAGCCTGAGGTCAGAGAAGGTAGCCAGGCAGAGGCTGGGAAAAGCATCCCAAGGAGCAGGAACAGCATGTTGAAGACTCAGAGGCGGGGGGCGGGGTTCGGAGGGCCAGAGGAGGCTGGATAGGGAGGACGGAGGGCATTGGGGGTGGAGGTGGAGGCAGGAAGCGGGCCCAGCACAGAGGCTATGGTGGACACCATGTGACGTCCCAGCCTCCTCCCCACTCTCCTGAGCAATGCAGTTAGGGACCCACCTCAGATCAAGGGAGGTCAAGGTGTCAACTGGTGATTCTATTTCCTGACCAGTGATTGGCTCAGGAATGGGCATGTGACTCAATTCTAGCCAATGAAAGAGGAGAGGAGGAATTACATCTTTGAGCGGATGACCAGCCAGCCCAAGGCCCGTCTACATAAAAATTCATGTTTTGTGAGTTAATACATTTCATGATGGTGTAAGCCAGTAATAACTGGCTATTTGGTTACTTATAGCCAAAGTCATCCCAACTGATGCTTCTGTGTAGACCATGGTAAGAAGGACTTTGGACTCTGCCTCAGGAACAGTGGCAAGCCACTGAAAAATTTTAACACAAAAATATTTTCTTTCTTTTCTTCCTCCTTCCTCCCTCCCTCCTTATTTATTTGTTTGTTTGTTTTGAGACACAGTCTCACTCTGTTGCCCAGGCTGGAGTACAGTGGCCCAGTCATAGCTCACTGCAGTCTCAGACTCCTATGTTCAAGAGATCCTCCTGCCTCAGCCTCCCAAGTAGCTGGGACCACAGGCATGCACCACCATGCCTGGCTAATGTTTTGTTTGTTTATAGAGAAGGAGTCTCACCATGTTGGCCAGGCTGGTCTCGAACTCCTGGATACCTCTGCCTCCCAAAGTACTGGGGTTACAGGCATGAGTCACCACGCCTGGCAAATATTTTCTTTTTAAAAATGTCACTCCAACAGTATGCGTGTACTTGATACCACTGAACCATATACCTAACAATGGCTAAGATAGTAAATTTTATGTGCATTTTACTACAATGAAAAAAACGGAGAAAGAATATATCCTCTGGCTACCACATCAAGGAGGATGGGGTAAAATCAGAGATACCAGCTGGGAGGAGGAGGCAGCCTAGGGAGGAGTGAGCTCTGCGTCAGGGAGGCAAGTAAGGAGAGGGGCTGGACTGGCCTCTGTCAAGGGGCTGGGAATACATCCCAGGCTCTGGGCAGGGCCGGGCATGGTGCTGTCTCTCAGTTCTTGTCCACTATACTTCCCTGCTACCCTGGGGATGTCAAGATCCTTGGCCCAAGTGACATCCGAAGGCCCAGGAGCAGTCCTGGAGTCAGAGGGACTATATCCAACCCTCCTTGTCCCCCTTCCCTGCTTTATTTTCCTAGCACTGACCATCCTCATATACCTGGCATACGTATTTTATTCATCTTTTCTGTTCTATCCACTAGACCTGTACTGTCCCGTATTGTGGCCAGGAGTCACATGTGACTGTGTGATCCCTTGAAATGTGGCTGGTCTGACGTATGACGTGCTATAAGTATAAAATACACCCCAGGTTTTGAAGACTTAGTCCAAAAAAATGACATCAGATACCTCGTTAATTTCAAAATATTGATTACATGTTGAAATGATAATATTATGGATATATTGGCTTAGGCGAACAATTTTATGAAAGTTAATCTCGCCAGTTTCATTTTGCTTTTCTAATGTGGTGGCTAGAGATTTAAAGTGAGATGTGCAGCTGGCATCCTTTTCCTCCTGGACAGCTTTGCGGCAGACCAAGGCTGGCAAACCTGAGGGCCCAAGTCAGACAGTGACTCATTCTTATGGAGCCCGTGAACTAGGAATAGTGATTACATTCTTAAGAGGTTGTAAAAAAACAAACAAAGATAAATATGCAACAGAAGCCGTGTGACCTACAAAGCCTAAAATATTTACTATCTGGCCTTTCCCAGCAAATGTTTGCTGTCGTGGTTCCAGACAAGATCAACAGAGCTAGGAACGTCCTCGGTCTTGTTCTTCACAGCGTCCCATGTCTACAACAGCAAGTTGTGCTGGGCACGCAGTAGGTGTTCAATGAACACTCAGTGAATGAATGAATGAATGCTTTGCCAAACCTTGCATGGCTGCCCTTTTCTCCTGCCTCAAATGCTTACTCCTCCGAGAGCAAAGATGTACCTTTTTCTGTGTGCCTCACCATGCAACTGAACATGGGGTCGAGCCAACGCATTGTGGATAGAGGTAAGAATGACATGCTTAGGGCAACCCTTTTAGAGGCCAAAGCCACCATTGTCCATTCCTTGTCCATGCCAAGAGCCTTGGGGGCGGGGAAGGTGGACAGAAATTCATCCACCCCTTAAGCCAGAGACATCCAGATTCCTCTAAGCGACAAGACAAGTCTCTTGACAGAGAGGGAGTCAGCCTCAGCCTGTGGAGGCTGGGGTTTGGATTACTTATTCTTCCAGGTCTACTCTTCCAGGGAGTCTGTCAGTGGGAGGCAAGTTGACTCCAAGCCCTAGAGCCAGAGCCAGCAAACACTGGCTCCTGCCTGTCCCATGCAGGGTGGCTTTGGTGGATTAAAAACCAGGATTTAGGCTGAACAGGTGGCTCACACCTATAATCCCAGCACTTCGGGAAGTGGAGGCGAGAGGATTACCTGAGCCCAGGGGTTTGAGATCAGCCTGGGCAACTTGGCAAGACCTCAAATTTACAATAAATCAAAAAATTAACTGAGCGTGGTGATGCATGCCTGTAGTTCCAACTACTTGAAAGGCTGAGGCGGAAGGATCACCTGAGCCCAGCAGGTTGAGGCTGCGATGGCGTGAGCATGCCTTGCGCTCCAGCCCGGGTGATAGAGTGAGACTCCAACTTAAAAAAAAGAAAAGTAAAGAAACCAGGACTTGGCCATCATGATTGCATGCTTTATTTTGGTTATTTATTTCTGAGACAAGATCTTGCTCTGTTGCCCAGGCTGGAGTGCAGTGGTACAAGCATAGCTCACTGCATTCTTGAACTCCTGGGATGAAGCAATTCTCCTGCCTCAGCTTTCCAAGTAGCTGGGACTACAGGTGTACCCCCCACTCCTACTCCATGCTAATTTTCTTTTTTATTTTTTTTTGAGTTGGAGTCTTACTCTGTCGCCCAGACTGGAGTGCAGTGGCCACTCCCGGCCACCACAGCCTCACCTGCTGGGTTCCAGCGATCCTTCCGCCTCAGCCTTCCGAGTAGCCGGAATTACAGGCACGAGCTACCACACCGGGCTGATTTTTTGATTTATTGTAGAGATGAGGTCTCGCTGCCCAGGCGGGTCTCGAGCCCGCGGGCTCAGGCAATCCACTCACCTCAGCCTCCCAAGCACGGGATTACAGACTGAGCTACCAAGCCCGGTGTTAATTTTATTTTAATTGTGACGGGGTCTTGCTATGTGGCCCAAGCTGGTCTTGAACTCCTGGCCTGAAGTGGTCCTCCTGTCTTGACCTCCCAAAGTGCTGGGATTACAAATGTGAGCCACTGCATCTGGTCATATGCTTAAAAAAATTTTTTTAAGTCTTTTTTTTTTCTTGTTTGGGGTTTTGGTGGGGGAAATTTTTTGCGTTCAGCTTTTACATTCCTTGCAATTCAATTCCTTTTGGCCACCTCCACCCTTCCTGCATAGGCAGTGAAGAAAGGGAAAGAGGTGTAGGTGGCTCTGCCCCATTCACACAGCCCAGAGGAAGGAAGTCAGAGGCTTTCTTTAGGGGAGACAGGATGGTGGTACCCTCTTCCTAGCAGGGGACCGCTCACTCTGCTGGCCTCAGCTCCCTCCTCTGTGAATGACTTAGGGTGAGGGCAAGGGGCAGAGGCTGAGTAGAGTGCCTGGCAGATAGAAGGCCCTGAGGAAGTGGTTGTTGTCACTGACCATCCTTATTTAGGCAGCCGTTCCCTCCCCAGGGGCCAGAGGAGGGAGAGGTCCAGACAGGGCCTATTTGCTTGGTGTGGCCCAGAAGGTCTCTGTGGCCCAGAGAGGGCCCAGAGCATTGTCTCAGAGCTGGGGGGCAGGTGGGTCAGTGACAAGGGGAGGAGCAGGGGGG
>NW_007025645.1:940405-944291 GCF_000164805.1 Carlito syrichta
GGGAGGGGGGAGGAAGAGAGGCAAGGAGGGAGGAGGAGGAAGGGGAGAAGGGGGGGAGAGAGGGGAGGTGGAGAGACACAGAAAAGAGGAGAGAGAAAGGGGAGGAGAGGAAGAGAGGGAAGGGCATGGGGAGAGGGAGGGACGGAGAGGGGGAGGGGAAAGAGTGGAGAGGGAGGGAGAAGGAGGGGGGAAAGAGAGGGGAGCCACAGAGGCAGAGAGGAGAGGGAGAGAGGGAGAGAGGGAGAGAGGGAGAGCCAACGGTCCTCCCGCCTGGAGGCCTCCCTTCCTTTCACCTCCCTCTGTCCAACTCAGAGCTCTTGACTGGCAGCTCCCCTGTCCCCTGCCTGCCCCCTCCTTTGCTGATTTATTATTTGCTACATGGGCTGTCATCAGGGAAGAAAAATTCTGTAGCAAAGAAGTGATCCGGAGGGTCCCGAGCAGGGCGGGAGAGGGGCCTGGCAGGCCTTGCCCCTTCCTCTTTCTGGAAAGAGCCCCTGGAACAGCTCCCTGCCGCTTCTGGGCAGCCTGAGGAAGGTGCCCACTGTGTGCCGAGCCCTGGAGTGAGACCGGGCTCCAGCCTCGCTCAGTGGATGGCAGCCTGGTGGGGGACGTCCAAGCTGGCAGCCACACTGAAGATGACCAGGGATGCTGGGCCCTTTCTCCAGACCCAATGTCCCCCTCCCCCTGATAGTTTACCCATGGGGAAAGTGGGGCTCCTTTTACATTTGTCCAAAACATAACTCCCCCCTTATGGGTGGTTGCCCTACGTGTCCCCAGATAAGGAGACCGTCTAAGCCAGGCTGGGGTAGGAATGAGTCAAGGAGGCATTCCTGGAGGAGGTAACTTTGGCACAGGGCTTTGACGCCGGCTCAGGAGTTTAGCAGTCTGGGGCAGAGTGAGGAAGAAGACAGGGGAATTTCTAGTCAGAGAGAACAATGTACAGGAAAGCAGGAAATGCACCGTGCTGGGTGAGTCCTGCCGGTGTGTGAGCACATGAATCTGACAGAGGGAACCAGGGAAGTTAAAGGAGCCGGGCCGGAGGCAATGAATGCCGACCTCAGCAGCCTGCAGGGGATGGGAGACTGCCTGCGGGTGGGCACTTGTGCCCCAACTTACAGGTGAGGGCCCTGAGGCTCAGAGAGGTAAAGGCCTTGCCCAAGTTCCCCAGACTGTGGACCGGGCCTGGTAGGGCAGGCACCAACCTCAGCCTGCCTCTGATACCAGAGATCATGATTCTGATTCACTTCAGGCCATTAACGAGTCTTTATTGAGCAGGCGCCAGGAGTATGTTGGTGTGAGCTGCCATGCGGGTGCCCAGAGCCCTGCCCCAGAGATGACGGCCATCTAAGCCTCCCTGAACAGCCGTCTGGGAGGCTGCGATATGGCCTCCTGCCCTGTCACACCCCTGGGCAGCAGTGTCCCGGATGTCCTAGGGAAGCCTTTGCTCAGGGAGTAGAGGGTGGATGAGGAGGAGGGCCACCACTCCAGTCCCTTGTGACCCAGCCTCCTCCGCCTGGTCCCTCTTAGGATCCAGCCCATAGGCCTGGGTGTGGTGGGGGGATGTGCAGCAGGACCAGCCCAGCAGACACAGCCTCCCTTCCCACCTGGAAGGAGGGCACAAGTGTGGCTAGGGGAGGAAAGGAGTCAGTCGGGCAGCCACCGCCCCCACCCCCTTCAGCTTCCGCATGGGCTGCAGCAAGAGGGGAGACTCAGTCTCAGGAACAGGGTCCTAGTGCACCGAGGATCCCAGCGATGAGAAGGTGCTGGCTGGAAAGTATCCGTGCATATGCATGAGGCCTCATGACCGTGCATGTTAGGAGGAAGCCTAGATACTCCCAGGATGGGTGCAGCTGTGCTTGGGGCCAGGCAGGGGTTCCCAGCCCTGCCGTCCCTGTGGTCCTGGAACCCTGGCTGATGCAGCCGAGCCCCAGCTGGCTCCCCTGTGACCCTGAGCACATCATGGCCAGCCATTAGGACTTCACTTTCCCACCTGCACCTCCCCTTGACCTGCCTCCTGGGCTGCCTCCTGGTCAAAGCCAGGCCCTGGTCCTCACTGGGACTGGATTCCCCTGGGAAGCTTAAGAAGGGGCTTTAAGTTCAAACATCCTAGGGAAGGGGTTTTTAAGAGCCAGGTGTTGCCCAGGGTCCCTAAGAAGCAGTTAACCCCATTTCACATATGCAAAAACAGTAGCCCAGAAAGGTAGAGAGACTTGACCAAGGTCACACTAGCAGCTAAGCCCCGGGGCCTGGTACCTGTGGCCATCGACTTTAGGACGATGAACAGGGCCCCTTCTTCCCAACCTGGACATCACTTCACCGGGTGTTTCTGAACCATTTGTTTTTATGTCTGTAAGTCGGGTGGCCCGTGAGCAGGGCTGGCGTCCGCCTGTGAGTATAAAACTGACAAGAGGCGCTGGCGGAGTGTGGAAACTGTCAGCAGAGCAGCCGCCTGTGAAATTAACATGATATCGAAAGCATCAATGTTTATTTACTGGAAATATCTGGACAGGTTGCAGAGCAGGCCTGCAGCTGCTGCCTCGAGGCTGAGGGTGAGGGTCACCGCTGCCGTCCCTCCTGGCTTCACCTACAGGACCCGCTGACCGCTGCCTGAGACCTCCACTCTCTTCCTGACTTGCTGAGACACAGGCCCTCATGAACAAAGTGTGGCTTCGTTGAAATTTGCCCAAAGTGACCGCCTTCCTGTCCCAGAGTTCCAAGGATGGTGTCCAGGACCTAGTGAACAGGACGGGGCCTTCCCAAGGTCCACGCTCTCTGGGCACCTCCGGGGTAGAAGTGATCACCCCCAGCTCTGCCAGCTACCTGCGCTGGTCACCTCTCCCCCTTCCCCAGCCTGGAAAAGGCTGCTAGTTCTTCATGCAGACCGCCCCCAGCCCCAGCTGATTGGGCCAGGCTGGGGTCACCTGACTCAAACTTAGCCAATCAGAGTGTCTCAAGGGAATTTCAAATCAGGGCACAGAGACTGGGTTAGATGTAGGGAACTGAAACACAGGGGTGTTGCTCCTGGCAGGTGCTGATGTTTTGGGGTGGTCAAGCTTAGCTAAGAGAGTATTGATAAGGGAGAAGCTTGGAGGGCAAAGACGAGGAGGCACAGGGAGCAGATGCTCAGAGGGACTGAGATGAGAAACCTTCCACTCCCGGAGGACCTAGGCACAGACAGGGCTTTCAGTTTGGGAGAGGGAAGCCAGGCTGTTCTTTCTGCGTTGTATTTCTTAAGATTTCTCTGTAACCTCATATTCAAAGGACATTTTGAAAAAGGCAGACATCAGCCAGGCGTGGTGGCTCAGTCTATAATCCCAGCATTTTGGGAGGCCGAGGCGAGAGAATTACCTGAGCCCGGGGGTTCGACACCAGCCTGGATAACTTGGTGAGACCTCTTCTCTACAATAAACCACAAAAAATTAGGCAGGCGTGGTGACGTGCATCTGTAGTTCTGGCTACTTGGAAGGCTGAGACAGAAGGATCTCCTGAACCCAGCAAGTCAAGGCTATGGTTGCTGTGAGCATGCCACTGCACTCCAGCCTGGGCGTCAAGAGTGAGACTCCAACTCAAAAAAAAAAGAAAAGAAAAAGACTGAAATCCATGGAAACGGGCCTTGGGACACACAGACACCAGGACCGAGGTGACAAGACACAGACCCTCAGATAAGATGGAAAAGATAAGGTGTGGAATTAGCCGGGCTCGGTGGCTCAGCCTGTAATCCCATGACTTGGGAGGCTGAGGTGGGTGGATTACCTGAGCCCACGGGTTCGAGACCTGCCTGGGCAACTTAGTGAGACCTCATCTCTACAACAAATAAAAAATTAGCCGGGTGTGGTAGTGCGCGCCTGTAGTTCCAGCTACTTGGAAGGCTGAGGTGGAAGGATCG
>NW_007025645.1:944311-945889 GCF_000164805.1 Carlito syrichta
AAAAAAAAAAAAAAGATGTGGAATTAGTTGGCCCTATGCACAGCCGCACCCGCCTAGGGCAGAGTGGAGGTCCCACTGCGGTAAGGGGGTAGGGACAGGGCACGAGAGGGATGCAGGGCTGCCCACTTGAGGACACATCCACTTGGGCCCAGGTAGGACCCATGGTCCATGCACAGGGTGTGCTTGGAGGCTGAGAGCTGTGACCACTACTGTGGTCATCATCGCTGTTGTCACACAGACTACAGGGCGCTCTGTGGACCACAGAGCCGGCTCCTGCCCCACCCGTGTGACTTCTCACAATGCCGCCTTTTCAACGTATTATCTGCGGGATTCCCTGGTTGGAGTCCACCTGTCCCACCAAGCCGTCAGTGCCATGAGGGCAAGAATGCTGCTTGTCTTGTTCCTCGTAATATTCCGGGTACCTGTAAGATTCTCAGTGTCGGTGAAAGTGGGAGTTGCACCAACATGTGGGAAGGAGGCTGGGAGGGAGTGCTCCAGGGGAGCCATTACCCCATTTTATAGATGGGGAGGTGACCCCCAGGAGGGAAACTGACCAGGGCCACACAGGGAGTGAGAGTGGAGCTCCGCTAGAACCCGACCCAGCGTGGTGAGGGGCCCCAATGCCGATGTGAGGTTCCAGGATGACGTAGGTGTGAGCAGCCCTGGATGAATGTACAATTACAGACTGAGTGTGGGGTAAGGGAGCATCAGGGGACCCTAAGCAAAGTCTCCTCCCACAGCTGAGACCCCGTTCTCTTGCCGGGAACAAGTTCCCTTCTGGTGGGAGCAGGCAGAGTGAACAGTGACATTGATGACTCCCTCCAAGGCTGAGAGCCACAGCCCTTCCTGGAGTGGGCGGGGGTGGGCCACAAGCTGGGCAGCGTGCAAGCCCGTGAGATCTCATGCTTGCTTACAGTGTTGAGAGAGAGAGAGAGAGAGAGAGAGAGAGAGAGAGAGAGAGAGAGAGACGCTTGTCCATCCAGTATGGAAAAAGATAGTTATGGCAGGTCATCACCATGGACTCTGATTTCTACCCCAAGGAGACGAGTGCCCCTTTTGCACAGGGCACCTGGTGTGGGAGCGTGTCTGGCTGTGTTGCAGAGACAAACCCTCCTCGCCTGTCGCCTGGCCCAGGGGCCCCTGGTAGTCCTGAACGTTCTGAATGCGGGCTGGGACTGGCAGTGGTGGGGGTCTGTGAAAAGAATGAGAGAAGCAGACATCCCCTGGGCACACGCCTGTGCCAGATGCTGCTCTGGGTGCTGTGGGGCATGACCCAGCTCCCTCCTCACACGTTACAGGGTGACTCGCCCAGAGTCACGCAGCTGCCAGGTGGCAGAGCCAGGACTTGGACCTAGGCCACCTGGCTCCAGACCCCATGCTCTTAAACCCCTACACTCAGCCCCTGTGACCAGCCTCCACCTCACAGTGTGCTTCAAAACTCAAGGCATGGTCTTGTCTGCTCTCCATTTGGGTGGCCCTAAACCAGGGGACTGATTTTAAATGGAGGCGGGGTGGGGAGCTGAAGTTTGCCAGGAAAAAAAGTGTGTGTGTGTGTGTGTGTGTGTGTGTGTGTGTGTG
>NW_007025645.1:946124-954856 GCF_000164805.1 Carlito syrichta
GTCGAGGGCACAGAGGTCCCGAGCGAGGCGGGGTCCCCGTGGCCTCGCCCCTCCCGCCCTTCCCTGGCCGTATCCCGGCAGCTCCGCTGGTCGCCTAGGAGACAGGGCCCGGCGCGCTCTCATTGGCCGGCTGCGGCTCCGGGGGCGGGAGCGAGGCCCAAGCCGGCGTCCGGGTGTGCCCGTGGGAATGCGGGCGCGCGTGCGTGTGCAGGGTGTCGGGCACTGAGCGCAGGGAGAGCGCGGACTGAGCCTGGCCTGCGTGGGCGCCACCTCTGAGTGCGAGAGGGCAGGAGGCTGCTCTGGGGGTCCGGGCATGGGTGTGAGTATACGGGTGAGCGTGTGGGGCTGTACACACGTGAGCTCTTCGTGTGCACGTGTGTGCCTGCTGGAGTAGGGGTGTGTGTGTGTGTGTGTGTGTGTGTGTGTGTGTGTGTGTGTGCGCGCGCGCGCGCACAAAGAAGAGGCTGGGCCTCTGTTTCCACAACTCAAATCTTTCCTCCTGAGAGAAACGTGTCCCTCTCCTGTTCAAGCACCCACCATAGCTCCCATTGCCTGGAGAGTGCTCGAAGCACACCCTGCCTCAGCTTCCCCAGCCACCACGTCTGCCTTACCCTCTTCATGAACACCAAGAGCCAAGCAGGGGCTTGGGGGAAGGAATTCGATGGGAGACTTCAAGGGTAAGGATGAATGTTCAAAGCAGTTCCCTCACCCTAAGCCAGAACTGGAGCTGAGGGCGGGGAGAGCCGGGCCTGACTTTGCTGTCCCCTGCCTGCTCTCTCGACAGGAATGGTGACTGTCCCTTGGCTTGCTGTTGCCCATGGGACACTGTGCTCCACAGCTGCGGTGCCTGGGAGCCTTCCTGGGCTGGCCTGACCTCTGCTGTGCTCCGCCTCGCCACGGAACAACCCCCCATCTACCCCACGCTTCCCCAAGCCCCTTCTGCCTCTGGTGACCGCCGGGGCCCATCCACCTTGCAGTGTCCCTGTTCCTTCCAGCTGTCCTCCTGGCTCTTGGCCAGCCAGGTGCCAGCCAGTGGTCAGGCGGTCCTGTCCCATGGTCCCGGCCGCGGGGCCTTCCACCAGCCCCTGCATCCCAGCCGGGGACTCCCCCTGGACTCCCCGAGGGGCAAAGGAACACATCCACGTTTATCTGGGCCTGACTTGCCTGGCTGGGCTCCCAACTGTGCAGAGAGGGAACATGAGGCAGAGGGGCAGACTCACTCCCGCTGGTAGATGATTGGCAGGCTGCCGGTGGAGGACACAGGGACACTCCAGAAGGGTGGTCTCCAGGGTGCGGGGGTGGGGGAGGTGACTGCTTGGGTGGCAAAGGCCTCTGGGGGCTTTGGACGTCCTTGCTCCAGACTGAGCAGCCCTTGAGAGAGGTGGGGCCAGGGTAGGTTCGGGCCGATGGTCAGCAGACTCTAGCTCTGTTCCAGGTGACTGCATGGCGAGAGGGCGCTCATGGGCCTGGGCACAGGGCCTGGACGTAAATGCCACTCTGCTAGAGAGGCTGTAACTCGGACTCGCTCCGGCAGCAGTGTGGGGGCAGGGAAGCGAGATGGGCCCCCATCGAGGGCTGGGGTGAACCCTGCAGCTGGAAGGGAGTTGGGGGGATACCCAGTCAGCATAGGATTCCCCCAGGCCCTTGGGAAGGGTCAGCCCAGAGGCGCCCAGGGACTTGTACAAGGTTACGCTACCTCCTGGTGCCAGGTTGTGGACAGAGCCCTGAAGAGATAGACACTCAGAGAGCCTCCCCCCAGGCCCCGCTCCGGAGGCTGCCAGGGGCGGCTGCACACCCCCTCCCACCCAGGCCTGCACCTTGCGCCCTTGGAATGTCCTGAAGGCGGCTCTGGGCTGGCAGGCAGCAGAGGGGAAGAGGCTTCGCTGTGCCTGCGCCTCTCCTCTTTATGATGCTGTATTTTTTTACGAGCTATGTAAATGTCTGCGAGCCAGAGAGCCCAGTCAGGGCCCCCAGGTCCCCCCTCCTCTGGGACTGTGGGCCCCCAGGGCCAGGCTGACCTTGTGTTTCTCGTGGAAAGGTTTTGTGGATGCCATGGTGGTTGCTACCTTGTCGAACCCCCCACCCAGGTCCAGCCGAGTCAGGCTTGTGCTGTTGCTGACTCACTCACTTTGTGACCTTGGATTGTCGCTGCCCCTCCTGTGCCTCAGTTTCCTTATCTGCACAATGAGAGCACACAAGGAGCACTTGGTGGTTTCCGAGGTGCCATGACTTGGCTCTGCAACCTTGGGTGGTGGCTCAGCCTTTTTGAGGTCTGAGTTTATCATCAGTGAGCAGGCTGATGGCCATGCTGACCGCTATCCTCGGGCTGAGCACTGGACCCTGGAATGGCGGGTGGCCCATGGGGAGGGCCTGCCCGGGGTCTCTCTCCTGCCTGGCTCGCTCTTTCTCCCGCCTCCGGCTTCCTCCTCCTCCTCTGTTTCTCCAGACATCTGGCAGCTCCATCCTCAGGATTGGTTGTCTCTGTGGTGGTTGGTGGTGTGTCATGGGCCAGACTGGGAGTGAGGGGGTGGAGCCGGTGCAGGTCCAGGGAGAGCCAGGCCCTGGTCCCTGCTGGGTCCCATGCAGGCCATGGACAGACCTCTGGGCTTGGCATGAAGCCTGGGGCAGGAAGGGGCTGGGGCTGAGCAGTCTCCACAGCTCCCAAGGGCCCCATGCCAGCCTTCTCAGACACCAGCTCTGTCACCTGGCACCATGACAGGGCCTGGGTTGGGGACGCAGGATGAGCCGTAATAGGTTTATGGGGAGGCTATAAATCCCTTTATGGGCTGAGCAATCAGCTCGCTCAGGCAGTCAAGGGCTCCAGCTCCCCGGGAAGGGTCTGTCCGCCTAAGGGAGGCCCTTCATGGCCGCTGTTCTCAGACCCCTGCCCCTGCCCGGTGGTCCCCTGTGGGGACCAGGGCCAGATTGCTATTCCCTCAAAACAGGGCCCACATGCATCATGTCTGCTGGACGTGTGGATAGTGCCCTGGTCCCAGGTCCCACAGGGAAGCCAGATGGACGGGGAGCCAGGAGCCGGGAGCTGACTGGCAGAGCTCTGGTTGTGCCCCCACCCCCTGCACTCACCCACCATGCCATAGCTCTCCAGCACCGACTCACCCCATCCACAAAGGAAGGAGGCTGCGGGAGGTGATGGGGCTGTGCCCATTTCACAGATGAGGAGCCTGAGTCTGGAGTGGCTCAAGTGAGGCGCCCGGTGTGGTGTTCCTCCTTACTGGCACCCACCCGCTGGTGGGCCCAGGCAATCACTTCTCATCCAGGAGGGCGCACATCAGACGCTCCTCATGGAGGGATTAGACCGAATAATGTACGTGCGTCTGGCCTCGTGCAGCACAGTCCTTGATAAATAGCAGTTACTCTGAGGATTGCTGTCTTTTTCCAGTACCCACCCCCCACCCCACCCCGCATCTACCAGCTATGGTAAAGGCATTGGCCCAGGGGGTGGCAAACTTGGGTTCAAGCCCTGGTTCTTTACTGGCCAGCTGTAGACCATTGAACTGTCACCATCACTCTCTAAGCCTCCTACTTCTGGGCAAACTGCAGAGTCCTGTGCACCAATAAGTGTTTCCTCGAAGGAAGAAGGCATCCCAGAAGTCCCTGGGAAGTTCACTTCCAAAGGCAGCCCCAACACCTCTCATGGCCTGCATGCATTTGGCCGGCCGTGCAGCTTAAGAGCTGGGGTCTGTCCCCGCCCCTTCCTGCTGGATCTAGGAGGATCCAAGACCAACAGAATGCAACCACTGAGATGCTGTGGGATTCCCTGGCCTAGGCCTTGAGGGACCTGGGAGCTTCTGTTTTCACCATCTTGGACCGCTGAGGTGCCATAAAGCCTAGCGAGGCCTGGAGAGATCCTATGGAAAGAGAGACGCCAGCCATCCCCCAACTATTCCGACCCTCCAGCTGAGGTGACAGACATGGTCAGAAGCACCCCAGATCTGCAGCCGGTCAAGTGTCCCCAATCCACACCTCGCACAACAGGGACAGTAGTCCTCACCAGGCGCTGCCCATGTTTTAGCACTGGGAATAAATGAATTGCTGTTGTTTTAAGGCTCTACATTTTGGGGTGGTTGCTATGTGGAAATGGCTAACTGGCAAGCGTCCCTTTGCCTTTCTGCACCATCTTTGCCCAAACTTGGCTTGTGCAAGGTTGAGCTCTTTGACCACAGCTGATTGGACAAGGGGATGGGCACCTGACTTAAAGGCAGCCAACCCATTGGCTGGTAGGTGACCAATCAGATTTCCTTTCTCCAGAGCACATGAATGAAGAGCTAGAGAGTGAAGGGGACCGGAGCTGGGGCTTCTTGAATGGGAGCTGGGAGTGACTTGCAGGCCTGTACAAGCTGTCGTGTCACCAGAGGACAACAAACTGGGGAGAGAAGCAGGAAAGGTGATAGACCGTGCACCCAGGCTCTGTACAGGCTGCAATAAACCATTTAACTCCAGCAGGTCTGTGCTGCCCCGCTCCTTGTATGGCATGAACTCTGACTTCAGGCCCTGAAAGACTCAAGGTCAAGGCCCCTCGGCCAGCTGGTGACAGAACTCCCCCAGGGACTCCTGATACCAGTCAGGGGTCTATTTCTGACCCCTTTCCCTTGCTTTCTGTGACAATGTACACAGGTTGTGGCCTTGGTCTCCTGGGCCCCCGGGCACGGCCACTCTCTTTTTCCTGGGCAGATGGGGTGGTAGCCTTGAGTCTGGTCATAGCCACCCCACACAGCCCTGAGGCCTCCAGCCACAGAGCAGGGGCGTGATCAGACTGGCTTTTACTCCAACCCATTTGAGGTTCCAGCTTTTTGGGGTCCCTTTTGTGTCCTACACACGGTCCCTTACCCGACCAGTCCCCACTCCCTGCTTGTCCATAAAGATGCCATGTAATAACAGTGTCATTAGTTCCCCCCAAACAGGTGCCATACCCCGTAGGCGGGCACTTTACGACACTGTCTTCCATCTTCCCAGACACCCAGTAGACAGAGGATTAACCCCTCTCTGTGAATGGGACTCAGTGGTGCAGGTGGGATTTGAACCAAGGTCTGACTCCAAAGTCCACATTCCCTTTGCCACTCTGCTGTGTAACTCTCAGCAGGTTCCCGTCCCTCTCTGAGCCTCATGTTCTGACTAGTGAGGGACAAGCCAGGGAGGGGTCCTGGTGCCTGCTGCTCCTGTGATACTCACCCTCCTGTGCCCTCCTTGGCCAGGTCCCCTCGTACTATTGAGGGTGGGCTTCCGGTCTCATCACCCTTTCTCTGGAAGGCCCGCCTGTCTCCTGGAGGAGGCAGGGGGATTCACCATGCTGCCTTTTTGCCTCTCTCCAACCTCCCCCCTTGGCCCAGGCTGACAGGTGAGCAGAACGGCCAGCTCCTATAGCGTGTGAAGGGCGGGACATCCGACTCCATGGCCCTATGGGCTCTCAGGCAGCATGGTGCCTTCAGGGCTGTGGGGGAGTGTGGGCTCTGGTTCCAGCTGTGTATGCCAGGGCACTGGGCTCTCTGCTCCTCCCCTCTCCCTCTCGGCCATGGGGACAGCAATCTCTGCAGCCTGGCTTCCCTGGGGCCCCCTAAATCTGGCAGGAATCCCAGCAGCAGTTGACGCCCTTGCCTTCTTCCACGGATGAAGGTTGTATGGCCAGGAAGGGGCAGCGCCAGGACTGAAGCCCAGGCCTCCTGCTTCCAGCCTGGCCTCTTCCTCTGCTTGGGCCAACCTGTAGGCTGACCCTGGGCACCCACCTCCCAGGGTTAGCCGACCCGCTCTCCCAGCTGAAACAACCTATTCATCTTCTTGTGTCTTTGGGTTTCCTCAGGGGCCAATTCCCTCCCAGTCACCAGGAATAAACTGGCCCCTGCACCCCCTGCTCCCACCAGAACCTCTAAGCATCCCAGAGGGGTTAAGCAACAAGCCTCAAAACTGCTTCTCATGGGGGACAGGGCCAAATGGGCTTCTGGGTCTCTCTTAGGAGGTAGGCAGGCCTGTCGGAGTCCTCTGGCAATACAGCTGGCTTCCGGTTTAATACTACTCACGTGCCCAGGGACTCCTGTCCCTGCCCCTTGTGCTCCCCAAAGTGGAGCCTGGTCTCCTGCCCAGGCAAGGCTCTGACAAGTCCTGAGCCAGGTTTGGAAGTCTGTGGCCCCAGGCGTCTGGAACCAGACCCTGGTCCTGTCACTTAGAAGCTGGGTGACTTCAGATCAGCCACCACCCTCTCTTGTCCTCGTCCTCTGCATCTAAGAGTTGGATAATCATCATCAGTGTGGTCTGAAGAGGGCCGAGTGCCTGGCACGGCACCCATCAGCAAACCTATCCACGCTCCCTCAGCTAATTCTCCCGATCACCAAAACTAGGAAGGTCGTCTTTATTTTACAGGTGAGAAGACTGAGGCTCAGAGGAGTCAGTAGCAATCCTGAACTCGGACTCGGCCCTGACCTCAGACTTCACAGCCCTATAACCAGTAGTCTAGGTGGCCCCTGGAGACCCTCAACCTTGGCGCACTAATATCCCAGGATCCTATGGGGAAGGGATCCTGTTTCTTCCCAGGGGACAAAACCACAGTCCAGAGGGCTTGAGCCTTCCCTGGAACCAGGGACAGGTCCAGGTGGTTGTTGGGAGATGGGATGGGGGGGAGGGGGAGCGAGAGCAAGCTGGCCTGGCTGTGACTACACACTGCTTCAGCCAGCACCAGGAGCAGAATAGCCTCTTAGGATGTCTTCAGATGGAATGAATGAATGAATGAATGAATGCCAGCCCCACATCAGACTTTACCCACCACGGTTTAGAAGATGCCAGGCAGCCGGGCTCGGTGGCTCAGCCTATAATCCTGTGCTTTGGGAGGCTGAGGTGAGTGGATTGCTGAGCCCGCAGGTTCGAGACCCACCTGGGCAACTTGGCAAGACCTCATCTTTACAATAAAAAAAAAAAAAAAATTAGCCGGGCTTGGTAGCATGCGCCTGTAGTTCCAGCTACTTGGAAGGGTGAGGTAGAAGGACTGCCAGAGCCCAGCAGGTCAAGGCTGCTGTGGCCGGGAATGGCCACTACAGTCCAGTCTGGGTGACAAAGTGAGACTTCAACTCAAAAAAAAAAAAAGAAAATGCCAGGCACATGGCTGCCTAGCTCATGCCAGTGTGGCTAGGGGGCGTGGGCCCTGGAGGAGCCCTGATGGGAGGGGTGCATGCTGGAGGCTTCTTGTTGCCAGGGGCTGACTTCCCTGCTGCTCCCCCTCTGCATTCAGCCGTGGCTGGGCTGGTCGGTTCCTGCATGGCCGGAGGATGAATGGGCAGCAAGGTCACCCCAGGCTCACCATGGGGCGGCATCCAAGGAGTCCCAGGGAGCAAGAGGAAGTGGGAGGGGAGAAGCCAGGCCTCCCTGACCCCACACCCTGCCCTCCCAACAGTAGGGGTAGGCGAAATGTGCCCGCCAGCCAAGCAGGGGCCGCTCTGAGCTAAGGCCCATGGGCTCTGGGAAGGCTCCGAGGTGACTGCCTGGCTCTCCCTGTCCTGTCATCGGGTGTCCCTCTCCAGGGTGGTCTGGAACATCAAGGTTTGGTTGGGATGGGCAGAGTTGGGGGCGGGAAGTGGGGCTGCTGTCTGAGCCTCCAGCCCCAAACCCAGAACCCCTAAAAGCCCAGGATGGGCTCTGAGGGTGGCCTGGTGGAAGATGGGCCGAGGTGGGGTGGGGACCTGGGCCCGGGCAGGCTTAAGGGCAGCCCTGGAACTGCAGCCCCCACAGACTGGTCATCCTACATGAGAGACAGCATACAGCAGGTGCTTTAAAAATGCTGACGGAAGGAAGGCTTGGAGAGAGCTGAGGCTCCCCATCCCTGCATAGGGCCCCAGCTCCCAGGAAGCTCCCAGACCAGAGGGGGTAGACTCTCCCATGCTCACAGGCCTCAGGACAGGCCTCAGGACGCCCCTGCGGGCTCAGAGTCCCGGCTCTCTAGCCACCCCCAGCCCCGTCCCCAGGAGGTCCCTCCGGCAGCCCCATCCCCCACAGTGAGAGAATAATGACCATAATGAGAACAGTCACCCACACGTGTGCACAGCGCTTTACAGGTTACAAAGTGTTTCACATACATCATCTCATCAGTTCCTCACAACAGCCCTGTGAGGTAGGCAGGGCGGGGGCAATGTTCCCATTTGTACAGATGTGGAGACTGAGGCCCAGCGAGGCCAGTGGCCTGCTTGAGGCCATAGCAGCAGAGCTGGGACCAGAGGCTGGGTCTCCATCCCCCGTCTGCCCCCGGCTCCCTCTGACCGCGCTGTCCCCCGGGAGGACCCAGCCCCTGTCCAGAGTCTCAGCCACGCAGGGCCGGGCTCCCACCCCCGGCAGCCCGGGATGGGCCCACCCCGCCGGCAGGCCTGCCGTCCAGCTGCCCCTGCAAGCACCAGCCCAGAGCTGGGCCAGGGCCTGCCCCCCGCCTGGTCCCGACGCCCCCGGCCGGGCGGGGCGGGCACCTCCTTCCTGTTTTCCTGAGTGATCCCTCCCCACCGGGGAAGAGAAGAGGAAGGAGGAAGGAGAGGAGGAGGAGGAGGAGGAGAGAAAAACAAGAAACGGAGCTGGAAGAGGGCCCTGGAGCCATCGGGACGTCAACAGTTTGCATTCCGACTAGCTATAGGAAGTCGTTTTTTTTCTCTTTTTATTATCTCAAGTTTTCATAAAAATCCGTAACTATGGAAACCCAAGTTACAGAGGCAGTTCGTAACTCTGCGGACTGAACGATCGACCCCGCC
>NW_007025645.1:955850-957043 GCF_000164805.1 Carlito syrichta
CGCCAGCGGCGCCGGAACACCCACAGCAGCCGGCAGTCGCAGGCCAGCGGGTTGGCGTCCAGGATGAGCGTCTCCAGGTTGCCCACCGAGTGGAAGGCCGCCTCCTCCAGCGTGGTCAGCTGGTTGCCCGAGACGTTGAGCACGCGCAGGTGGTTGAGGCCGCGGAAGGCGTAGGGCTCCACCACGGCCAGCTGCCCGCCCACCAGCTGCAGCTCCTGCAGCCGCAGCAGCTCATGCAGCATGGAGCCCTCGATGGCGCCGATGGGGTTGTAGGAGAGGTTGAGGAAGCGCAGGTAGACCAGGTGGCGCACGGCCAGGTAGGGCACGGCCGTCAGGTTGCAGTGCGTGACGGACAGCGACGTCAGGTTGAGGCCGTACAGGCAGTTGGGCGTCATGGTGTCCAGGTAGGGCCAGTGGGAGATCTCCAGGACCTTGAGGCGGTAGAGCCGCTTGAAGGAGTAGTCCCGGACGGCGTTGATGTTCAGGTGCCGCAGCCGCAGCACGATGAGGCCGTGCAGGTGCGACAGCGCCTCCGTGGGGATGGAGGTCAGGTTGCACTTCTCCAGCGTCAGCTGCTCCAGGCTGTTGAGGCCGCTGAAGGCGCGGTGGGAGATGTAGACCAGGTCGTTGTCGCCGACCTCCAGCGCCTTGAGGTTGTACAGGTCCTGGAACATGTAGTCCAGCAGGATGACGATCTTGTTCTCGCTGATGTCCAGCCGGGTCAGGTTGCTGAGGCCGGTGAAGACGCCCAGCGGGATGAGCTTCAGGCGGTTGCTGCGCAGGCCCAGCGTGCGCAGGTGGAGCAGGTTGTTGAAGGCGCCGGGCTCCACGGCGCTCACCACGTTCTCGTTCAGCTCCAGCTCCTCCAGGAGCGGGAAGCTGGCGAACTCGTCCTGGTTGAGCGTCTTGATGCGGTTCTTGCCCAGGTCCAGCAGGCGCGTCTCGGTGGGGATGCCCTCGGGCACCGCCACGAAGCGCTTGCGGTGGCACAGCACGGCGCGGTCCTGGGCCGAGCACTCGCAGCGCGGCGGGCAGCCCGTGGCCGAGCCTGACAGCACCGAGCCCAGCACCAGCAGGAGGACGGGCTGCCAGCAGGCCGGGAGGGGGCTGGGCACGCTCCTCGCGCCCCCCGCCAGCATCCTCTCGCTCACCTGCAGCGGGGGCAAGCACAGGACAGGGTGGGGTCAGAGGGC
>NW_007025645.1:957607-958269 GCF_000164805.1 Carlito syrichta
CCTACATCACACCGGGCAGGCAGTGACTCCATGCCACTCAGCTCCCGGGGCTCACGGCGCCACCCCGGGCCTCACTGAGGGGCTCAGAGGGGCTCAAGGGCCAGGCCTCTGGGGACAGCCCGCCAGGAGCCTGAGCAGCGGTGCAGGCTTCAGAGGCTGTGGGCCCCACCCATCGGCCTTCAGCCCCGAGCTGCCCCAGGCGCAGAGGCCAGGCCCCCTCCCGCCAGCACCATGGCTGGGCCTGCAGCAAGGCCTGTCAGTGTCCACGAAGACATCCCCCGGCACCTGCAAGTCCAGCTTGGCTTCCCTGTGGAATCTGACTCTTCCCCTCCCCTAAGCCTCATGGCCCCAGGAGCTCGGCTCCTGGGCTCAGAGCTGGGGACATCTTCTCCTGCCCCTGGCTGGGTTCCTACAGGCCCTCCTTCCTTGGATGCCCCCATGGCCTGCCGAAATCCCACCCTCCAGGCCTGCCTTACAGCCACTGCGCTGAGCAGCTCTTTCTGATCACCAGGAGGGAGTGGGCTCCTCGAGGGCCCGCCCGTCCCCAAGTCTATCCCTTAGGGTTCCAAGCACCCTCTTCCTAGCACCAGGGCTCTGCGCAGCTGCCGGCGAGGAAGGCGCCATCAGACTCCGAAGGCCCACTGGGCCCGGGTGACCTGCAA
>NW_007025645.1:958839-964510 GCF_000164805.1 Carlito syrichta
GGTGGCCACTGCACTCCAGTCTGGGCAACAGAGTGAGACTCCAGCTCAAAAAAAAAAAAATTATTATAGAGACGAAGTCTCACCAAGTTGTCCAACCTAGTCTTGAACCTGTGGGCTCAGGCAATCCTCTCACCTCTTCCTCTCATAGTACTGGGATTACAGGCATAAGCCATCACACCCGGGGCCACAGGTCATCTGTACTTGTCATCAACCATTCAGGAAACTGAGGTTCAGAGGCTGTGGCTGCCCAAGGATGCCCAGCCAGTAGAAGAGGCAGTTTTGGGGCGGGAGCTCTGGTCTGTCAGCCACCAATGACGCCACATACTTGCTCCCCCAGTCTCCCAGGACTGACAGGCGCTTCCTGGTTGTTGATCGACTGAGTGACTGATTAATCAGAGAGGACTCAGGGTGTCATTGACATGTTACAGAATCTGCAGGGTTTCTGTGAACCCCAAGGGCTTTGTCCACCCTGACCCTCCCCCCAGCCCCTCTCATCCTCTCTCCAGACTCCTGTGGCCCAGCCTCTCCCCACCCCACCCCTGCCAGGCTATTTTCCACAGTCACACACGCTCCAGTGACCTACCAGAAAAGCAAACATCCTGACAGGCGATCAATAAGTAATTGGGCCAGCAGCTGGGGCCGGCGCGGGTGTGAAGCCAGGGACCTTAAGAGGTAGATGGGACTTTTAGCATCCAGCTCGGGACAAGGCTGGTGTGGGTGGGCAGGAGCTGTGGGGGACAGTGGGGACCTGGGCCCCCTGAGGTACCAGTCAGCCCCTCTGCCGGCAAGAATCTGGCAGACAAAGCCGCCACCACCTGGCCTCTACCGCCATCCTCCTCTCCCGCCACTGCCCCAGCGAGGCCACCGGGCAGCCCCACCCCGCCCTGCACGTTCCTGCCTCTTAGCCCCAGTAGGACCCCAGGGCCGCCTCCTCCAGGAGGCCATCCTTGACCTATCCAGTCAGATATCATCCCTTGCCCCAGCACCAAAGCCACATTATTCTTACTATAGTGATACTGTGTAACGGATGTGCAGCCCAGCTCATTCCAAAAGTGAGCCAGGTCAGTCAACAGAAGAATGACGCTACCAGATGAGAAAAAGATAAAACTAGAGAAGGGAAGCCAGTCAGGAAGGAAGGCCACCGAGTCCGGCCTCATGACTAAAGGTGAGAGCTTCCTAGTGCCCAGAGCAAAGAGGAAAACTGGCCCCCAGCCCCAGCACTTGGCACCTCTCCTGACAGGTATGCTCAATCCCGGGACAGTCGTGAGTGCATCTGCCAGAGTGAGGCCCCCAAGGGCAGATCGGGTGTCTGCAGCCTTACTTGAGGTGTGGCTCAGAAAAGACCCTAATGACTGTCCTTTGAGAGGAGGCACGTGTGCATGTGTGAGTTTTTGCTGGGGTGGAAGCCCCTCTGAGGGGCTGACTCTGGAGGGGCCCACTGAGCATGAGATGTGAGGAACAGAAATGTGTTGGTAGCATTGGGTGTGGTGGTGCACACCTGTAGTCCCAGATACTTGGGAGGCTGAGGCAGCAGGATCACTTGAGCTCAGGAGTTCAAGGCCAGCCTAGGCAATGTAGTGAGACTCCATCTCTACAAATACTAGAAAAATTAGCCAGACGTGATGGCATGTGCCTATAGACCCAGCTACTTTGGAGGATGAGGCAAGAGGATCGCTCGGGTCCATGAGTTTGAGGCTGCAGTGGACTATAATCATGCCACTGCATTCCAGCCTGAGCGAGCAGGACTCCATCTCTTAGAAAGCAGCCAGGTGCAGTGGCTCATGCCTATAATCCCAGCACTTTGGGAGGCTGGGGCAGGAGGACTGCTTGAACCCTGGAGTTTGAAACCAGTCTGGGCAACACAGCGAGGCCTCGTCTTTACAAAAAATAAAAAAGATTAGCCTGGGCATGGTGGCACTTGGGAGGCTGAAGCAGGAGGATCGCTTGAGCCCAGGAAGCTGAGGCTGCAGTAAGCTGTGATCACACTACTGTACTCCAGCATGGGCGATGGAGTGCGGCCCCGTCTCTTAAAGAAATACACTGGTGGACAAGCAGGTCTGCCTCGCCCTGCACAGCTGCCACTCCAAGCCTGGCAGCTGGGCCCACGGGACCAGGACACCTCTACTAGGGCACGTCCCCTGAACGGCCTCATCTTATGGCAGCTTCTACACACAGCTGCCCTGAAAGGTGGGGACACTGAGGCCGGGAGAGAATGCCTGATGAGCCGGCACAGCACGCCAGGTTGGATCTCCTGGCCCACCCCCATGGGGTCCCTGTCATCGGGTGGGGGTGGCACGGTCGTGTCTGAGGGGGTCACCAAATTGCCGAGTGGACAGCGTGCCGTGCCTTGCTGTCCCGGCACCGTTAATCCTGCCGGCAACTTGGCGACGGGCGAGGAGAGTGTTTTATGCATTTTAATCAGTGTTTGCTTTTGGACCCTTGCCCCTGAAGGGCTTCCCACAAGGGCAAGAGTTTAAAAATTGGACCCATAAATACAAAAGAAATAAATATCCGCGGGGGGCAGGCCTGCAGAGGAGAGCTGTGCCCAGCCCCACGCCGGGCCGGACCCCACAGTGGCCGGGCCCTCCCGACCCAGAGCGCTGGGGGAGCCAGGCCCTCGGACCCGCGCTGCAGGGGACAACCCAGGCTTTGCGCTGGCCCCGAAGGGGGAGGGACAGGCCCCCACCATTCGCACCCTCATGCATGTGCCGGGGCAGGGATGGCCTGGCCCAGGCAGGGCTCCCTGGCAGGCACCGTTCCACGACCAGCCTGTGTGACCTTGGGCAACGCCTGCCCTCTCTGGCCTGTTTCCCCCACTGCTTGGTGAGTGCAGGACTCTATGGTCCCCGAGGGAGCTGCCAGCTGAACGTAGGCTTTCCCCAGGCGGAAAGTCAACATCCTCAAATCTGGGTGGGGGTACAAGGGTGGGGACACAGACCCCAAATCGCAGTTTCACCATTTGTGGGCACCCCAGGCTGGTTGGCTCCCCTGTTTGGGGCATCACGAGTGAACCATTCCCCCAGGGGCTTGGGGATGGGGGCACCGCTGGTAGAGAAGGAGCATAGGCTCACTCGTGGGAGTTTCAGAGAACCACTGAGGAAGGTCAGGGGTCATTCTGTCCCACAGGGCAGTATCTGCAGGCCCAGGGGGCCAGGGGTGTGTTTCCTCCACAGGACACAGCCAGACACCATATTTAGAAAAGGGGTGGGACTGACAGCTGGAGAGCTTCATACACAGAAATCCTGCATTCAGAAGAGATATTCTGTGCCCGTTTTACAGATGAGAAAAACTGAGGCTCCGAAAAGGGAATCCACTTGTCCTAGGCCTAGGCCATAAAGCTAGCAGGTGATGAAGCCCTGTTCCTCCTGGTCGGGCTCCCTGCCCCAAGCGGCCTGGTGTGAGGGGGGAGCGTCTCTCGGACCTGCAGACCAGTCCACGCGAGGGGCTGGCATGTTGGGGTGGTGCTGGGGTGCAGCCCCAGGCTGAGTCCTCGGAGAGCCCCATCCAGACATCCTGGTCCCTCAAGCCCCACAGAAGCCTCTCCTGGCTGTCAGAACACAGCGTGTTCTCAGTGTTCCCCACCACCCCCTCCTGCCTGAGTCTCACCTAATTTGGGGCTGGCTGAGGCACAGGATGGCAAGCTTAGCTATTTTGGGTTCCTGGTATCAATATTTCATGGTCTCCCACTCAGTGCTCTTCAGGGACCGCAGGGATCCCCAGCACAAGCAGGCGAGGGATCTGGCATGGAGACGACCGCCCAGTGGGGCTGTGGACCTGGGCCTCTGGGCAGCCTCTGGGTTCCTGGCTGTGCAGCCAGGGGCCACCAGAAATGTGATGGGTGTGCAAGGAGGGGAGGGAGGCAGAGCTGGGGAGCGTGGAGGGGCTTTGGGAAAGCTCCTTGGCCCACCCAGCAGGAGGCAGGAAACACAGAGACTTGGAGGCAGGAGAAAGGTGGGCACGCGGGTTGGGGTAGGGAGGCTGAGACTTGGAGGCTGGAGGACCTCAGGCTAGGCCCCAGAGAACAGAGGCAAAGTGGGGTCTGGGATCCTGGAGATGCACCCTGTCCCCAGCCCTGCCCATCTGAGGTCCCTTCTTCGCGTTGGCTCCAGAACCCTGAGGGGGCTGTTTCATGAAAAAGTGCCAGAGAGGGCCACCTGTGACGAGGCTGGGGAGGCTGCCTAGAAAGGACTGTGCCGCTGGCTCCCCCCAGCCGGGTCCCCTCCCGCCACGATGGCCAGCTACCCAACGCTCCGTGTCTGGAGGCTTCACTCGGCCAATAGACCCAGCTCGGCGTCTCCCCAGCGGCTCAAACCCAGGAAGAAGGGATCGGCCTCGGCGAGGCCCCTCTGGGCCTTGGGCCTCCCACTGCCGGGTGCTTCTCTCCCCGCTCTGTTGGCATCTACAGTCCCCCCTCCTGCAGCCCCCAGGTCGGCAGCCCCCGGTGCAAGCTAGGCCCGTGCAGCTCAGTACTCCCAGCTCAGCCTGCACCTGCGCCCACCTCCAAGGGGCAGAGAGAGCCCCCCAGACACCTGCCAGGACCATTCGTGAAAACACTGGGGCAGAACTTGAACTCTGCCCTCCAACTCGTGGTCCAGGCTCCCACTGAAGGAAGATTTGGGCAGGTGCAGCACCTCATCCCTGGAATCGCTTGAGGCCAAGAGTTTGAGACCAGCCTGGGCAACATAATGAGAACCTGTCTCTACCAATAAAACAAAAAAATTAGCCAGGCGTGGTGGCATATACCTGTAGTCCCAGCTACTCAGGAGGCTGAGGATGGCTTGAGCCCAAGCGGGCAACAGAGCAAGACCCTGTATTAAAGAAAAAAAGAAGGCGGCGGCTTCATGGAGGAGGAGGTGCAGTATGAGCTCAGGCTGGAATGCAAGTCTTTTCCACAGGCCAAGTGAGAGGTGAGGGACCAGCCAGAGCAAAGGTGTGCTAGGTGGGGGCACCTGTGGCCTGGCCAGTCCAAGAGCATCCTGGGACTCCTAATGGCGTCTCTCCTACCCCAGATCCTGACCCCAGGGGTCCCTGGGCTCCTGGCAGGGATGCTCCATGCTGGCTTCCAGGACGAATCCGCTGAGGTGTGAATGGCTGGTAATCACCGCAAGGGTAGCTGCTAATGGCACCATAATTCCATCACGGCCAGTCCAATCCAGCAGGGCTCTGCTGGGAGCCCAGAGGAGGGGGCCGAGCCCATCGAGCTCCTGCAGCACAAATCCAGACTGACGGCCCAGCAGCTGGGCTCCCGCCTCCTCCTTCAGTCTCCCCTGGGGCGGGTCCACCCCCTCCTTTATCTGCCCTCTTCTTCCCCCTCCTCTTCCTTCAGCCGCCCCTCACGGGGACAGAAAAATCAACCTGGAAGAAAATCGAAGTCATGTCCTTTGTCCTGCGTAATTCTTTATTTTTCTCTCGCGCTTGGTTCTGGCAAGGAGTCACTGGACCCTCAGGGTGTGTGCATGCACACGCGTGCGCGTGGGGCCTGCGTAGGGGTGGGTGTGCCTGCTGCCTCTCCTCCCGTCACTCCCTGGCCCTCCTAACCCAGGCGACCATTAGGTGTCCTGGGAAACTCTGTCCTCTCCCAAACTCACTCACCTGGCCACAGGGTGCTAATCGCTGCCCTGGGTTCCCAGTGTGACCCTGGGCAAGCACTTGACTGCCCCCCCCCCCCCCC
>NW_007025645.1:964530-972446 GCF_000164805.1 Carlito syrichta
GCACTTGCCTGCCCCCCCCCCGCACTTGAGGGAGGAATGTTCCTGCCCGGCCTCCCTTACTCCACTCCACCCCACCCCACCCCACGCGCCATCTTGGGAGTCCCCAGCCTTCCGGCCAGCCAGCAACCCCAGGCCATTTGCGGGATAAATTATGAATTTTAATTGTCAGAGCATCTTCATGTTTAAAGGCTTCTATGTATAGGCACTGCCCTCCAGAGGCGAGGGTCAGGCAGGACCCAGAGGCCTATCCTGGGGGGGGGAAAGACTGAGGCCCGGGCCCTGGACCCCTGCTGGGTGGCCTCAGGGCAGTCCTGGACCACTCTGGGCCACCTGCCCACTTCAAGGACTCCCCATCCCACTTGGATGGGTGCTGTCTTAGAGCTGGGGAGGGTCAGTAAGAGCCTTGTGGGGTGACCTGAGGGGTCCCAAGGAAAGCCCTGCACCCCTACACCCGCTCCTAGTGTCTCGCCAACCCAGGCTCTCCGGACTGTAAGGCTCCTACAGGTCTCCGGCCCCACCCCCTGCCCAGGCCCATGGGACACTCCTGCCTCAACTGTCTCACCTTCCTGGAGCCCCTAGACTGGGGAACTGTTCCAGCCCGGAAGCCAGCCAACCTCACCCGGGAGAGCCGCAGGCCTTGGGCTGGGGTGAGGAATGGTGACAGCCCCCCAGGCCCAGGGCAGGCACTGGGAGGCTGAGGCATGGTGGGCCTAGCACGGGATGGGGGGTTGGCTGAGACCTGGGAAATAGCCTGATGATGTGATGCCTGCAGAGACCCCTGCGGATGTCCCTCAGGGTGCAGGCACTTTACAGGTGACATGTCAAGCCCCACAGCCCCCAAGGACTGGCCCTCTCCCCATTTCCCAGATGGAAAAAGCAGCATGAAGAGGTTCTGCACTTGCTCAAGGTCACAGGGTCAGCATGACGTGACCCCACAGCTGGGCTCCGTGACCTTCCCCACAGTGCCTCGTCAGCAAGGGAAAGCTACACTCGCGTGGACTGACAACGCGTGGACTTGCTTAGCCTTCACACAATCTGTGGGGTCAGCAGTGTGACCCTATCTTCCTGATCAGAGTACAGAGAAGGAATGCAACTTGCCCAAAGCCACACAGTGGTAGTCGCCAAGCCAGGATGAGGCCAGAGGCGGGGTGACCCCAGGCGGCACTAACCACTCTGACACACCGCCTTTCTGGTTCAGGTTCAAGGTCTGCTGAGTTGCAGGAGCTTGGGCAATAGCCCCATCTTTTGGGACCTCATCTGGAAAGGAGATGGATTCCACGCTGGGCTCATGGCAGGGGGGAGTCCAGGGAGAGGGAGGAGAGGGGCGTCCCTATCCAGCACACACTGAGGGCTTTACTGAACAGCCCCTCCAGCCCTTCCCACGTCAACCCCACTTTACTGCTGTGGAAACTGAAGCTCTGCCCGTTCACCTGCCCAAGGTCTTAGCTTGACTCCAAAGGCAGGATAACCTTAGAAACCATCACACAGATGAGGAAACTGAGACCCAAGTGTCGGACTTGTCCAAGGTTCACAACATCTCAGGGCTCCGGCCTGGGATGAACCCCAGTCTCCTAGCCACTGCCACCTTCTCTCTACAAGGTGAGGGTCACACGGCCACTTCCACAGTGGGGTTAGCTCAGGGATGCGTGAGGGTTTGGGTTATTTCTGCCTCAAAAAGGGGAAGAGATTTAAAAGCAACCCCCTAATACATCATACACAAAGGTCCAGTGAGTTATTTATAACATGGGCAGGCAAACTATAAATAAAAACACTTGCCTTTCTCCCGGGCCTGGCTGTTCAAAACCCTCTCTGCTCAACTCAATCTCAGCCAAGCCCTTGCCGAAGCCCATTTCTCCAACCTGGTAAGCCAGTACCGAGGAGCTGAAGGACTCTCTGGCCACACACATAGAGGGGCTATGCTCTGATCAGGCACCATGGATGCCACCACCCAGCTGCCCTTTCACGGGAAGCCCAGACTTCGGGGGGAGGAACTGGTGCTTCTGCAGATCTCTAAGGAGATATCAAGGCAGTGGTGCAAAGGGTCCGCTCAGGCCCAGAGAGTGGTGTCAAGACCCACAGGCCGGGTCCCAGGAGAGGCCCAATCAGCTCTGCACAAGGAATCCGAGGGAGGATCAGACGGCTCCAGAGGAACCATCCACCTGGGTAGTAAGTGAGTAGCCTGCACCAGAGGCATGCAAGCAGAGACCATGGATCAAGGGACATTGCAGGCATCCACACCTCATAGCTGCTCTGAGATGCCCCCATCTAGCACCCAAGGAAGTGGACTTGAGAGGGCCAGCCCCCCTACTGCCTCTGCAGCCTTGCACAGTCCAGGCAGGAGCAGCCAGTAGGCCGGGCCCTCCCCTCCCAGAGCCCAGAGCGGCTTCTCTGCGGAGGGAAGCAGAGGAGGTGGCAGAGAGGGATTAATTCCCCGAAACGGGAAAAAATAGAAAAACACACACACCACACACCCTAATAACATGTAATAAGAGGTTGGAGACAAGGAACAATGCCCTGGTAATGTCACCCTGGCGGCAATCAATTTGGGTGTCACATGAAATAGGCATAATTATTCCGCCAGCCCCAGCGTTCTTCTTAACCAGCTCCAGGGGCCCAGGCCCGGGTGGGGAAGGCGGTGTGAATCGATCGCGGGTGCACCAGGCTGGCAGGGGCGCTGCTCCAAATTAGCCCACCAGCACGGGGCTCCCTCGCCCCCTGGGCAAGCCAGGGGCTCGAGGGCCTCGCGGGTGGGGCCCCTGCAAATGCCCAGGTGCCACCTTGCTCAACTGCCCCCCACACGCTCCATGGGCAGGAGTGACATGCCTTTGTTCCATCTGGTGCTCATTCTCTAGTCACCAAACTCTTATTGAGGCAGGGTCTCACTCTGTTGCCCAGGCTGGAGTACAGTGGCGCGATCACAACCCACTGCAGCCTCAAACTCCTGGGCTCAAGCAATCGTCCCACCTCAGCTGGGGCCACAGGTGCATGTCACCATGCCAACTGATTTTGTAATTTTTTTGGAGAGATAGGGTCTCGCTAGGTTTCCAGGCTGATCTTAAACTCCTGGCCTCAAGTGAACCTCCTGCCTTGGCCTCCCGAAGTGTTGGGATTACATGTGTGAGCCACCACACCTGACCCCTAACCTCTTATTAAGTACTCTCCAAAGCCAGGCTCCATGCCAGGTGCCGGGGTGTAGAGATGGGGTTTTCGGAGGACTCTCTCAGGAAGGGAGCTGTTATAGTCAGGAAACACAAGATCCCTCCATCTCCCAAGCTGGAACTGCTCCTTCCCATCCTGGGGGTGAACACAGAGCTGTGGAGGTTCCTGGAATGTGTCATCCTCTTTTTGCTCTAAATGTGCAGGGACATAAGTCCTTCTTGTTTCTCTTCATTCCCACTCTCTTCAGGGAGTCCTCCCTGATTGCTCCTGCCCATTCCTGAACTCAGGGCTTGTATGGACAGTGTTCCCACAACCAGGGAAACTGAGGTGTGGAAGGGAAGACCATTGAGTGAGCACCTGTGACACACTGGCTATTGCCCATCTCAACCCCAGTTTACACACCAGAAACCCTGGATTCCAGAAATGCAAATCTAGGCCATTTACCCTCACCCGATCAGTAACAATCAAGACATCATCAATAGGGAAGGTTGACGAGGAAGAGGAGCTGTGGGAACCCACATCTCCTGCTGGGGAAGTGTAAACTGGTCCAACCAGTTTAGAAAACACTTGCAGATTTCCTAGTAAAGGGGGATTGCCAGCATGCCCTATGGCCCAGCAATTCCGCTCCCAGCTGTAAGCCCTGAGACTCTCTGCATGTTGCCAACAAGAAGTTTTGCAACACAAAAGGGAAATAACCCAAATGCCTATTGATCAGAGAATGATAAACACATTAGCAGAACATGTATACATTGGCAAAAATGAATGAATTCCACCTACCATTATTTGCAACAATATAGATGAGGCTTAAGAATATGATGAAGGGGAAAGAAAGCAAATTTCCAAGGACTGCATACAATTCATGCATTTTTCTACAAAGTTCAAAAATAACTCAAACCAAACAATTTATATATATTAAAATGAATGATTTTCAAGAGGCAAAGGAATGCTAAAGACATAATTTAAGGTAGTCATTGCCTCAGCGAAAGAGACCCAGGGGTGGGTGTGGAGAGGGACCTGGAAGGATGTCTCCATTATTGGAGTGCTTACTATTAGAATGCTTGTGTCTAAGTTGAGGGTAAGGGCCACGGGGCTCATTGTATTACTACTGCTGCTTCTGCGACTAATACCAGATACACTGAAGAATAAACCGGCTAGGCTGGACTGGGGGCAGGAGGCCCAGCCTGGAGGCCAGGAGGAAGGCATTCCAGACGGAACCCCATGCCTGCAAGCTGAGGACTCTGTGTGAGTCACTCTGCCTCTCTGGCTGTTTTCTCAGGTATCGTCACTGTACCTATCGCTTGCAAGGTTAAGACTGCAAGCACATCACTGGTATCAGCCATGCATAGCGAGCGTTTACTAAGAGCTTGCTGTGGGCCGGGTGCAGTGGCTCAAGTCTGTAATCCCAGCACTTTGGGAGGCTGAAGTGAGGGGACTGCCTGAGCCCACAGGTTCGAGAACAGCCTGGGCAACTTGGCGAGACCTCATCTCCACAATAAATCGAAAAATTAGCCAGGCGTGGTCGTGTGAGCCTGTAGTTCCGGCTACTTAGAAGGCTGAGGCAGAAGGATTGTCTGAGCCTGGTAGATGGATGCTGGGGTGGCCGTGAGCGTGCCACTGCACTCCAGCCCAAGCGACAGAGTGAGACTCCAACTCAAAAAAAAAAAAAAAAGAGCTTACTGTATACCAGGCACTGTTAGGAAAGCTTTGCATATATTAGCACATTTAATCATCACAAGCTCCCTGAAGGTAGAAACCGTTGTCACCCTCGGTTGACAGATACGAAAACTGAGACCCAGAGAGATCAAGCCCAAAGTCACAGAGCTAGGCAGTGGTGGAACTGAGATGGGAACCCACGCTCCTGGCTCCAGGTCCATGCTCTGAACAACTTCACTACGAAACACAACTGAGGAAACTGAACACAGAGCCAGGCTGCTGTCAGCATAGCTCTGCTGGGCCCACAGCACCCAAGGATACTCATCCATTCCACACATAAACGACGGTCATCACCCGGAATGCCTCCAATGTATTTGAACGTGAACCTGCCTTCTCACACCCTTTCTGCAAAGCGCCTTCCCTGACTCTGGAATCCCTGCTTTCTGCATCTCTGCACAGTCTACTACTCACCCAGGACTCAGCCTTTTCTTCCTAAAGGAACCCTGACAGCCTCAGCCCCCAGGGGGAAACCCCACTGCTCTCTGGGTGCCGGTGTGAGTACTGAGTGCCCTGCCATGTCTCTCCAGCCCCTGCCTGAGCATCTTTGAGTTCCCAGCTCTGTGCATCCATGCGGGCTGTGGGCACTGCTCCTCCTCCAGGGAATCCTGCCACTAGCCAGCGGCGGCCCCCGGGTACCTCCCAGGGTCTGCCCCATCCCAGGGGCCAGGCAGGGGAGCCCAAAGGAGGGTACTGGGATTGCCCAGGGGATGGAGGGAGTCCATGGAAGCCATGGAGGTCCTATCCCAGAGCCCAGCAGAAGCTCGGCCAGGCTGTGCAGAATCGGTGCGTGAATGAGCGGGTGGGTAAAATAGTCAGTGCAAGCCACTGGGGTTCTCTGCTGAAGGTGCCCGGAGGAGGAGGAGGCTCAGTGACTTGAAGCAGTCAGAGAGGCTTCTTGGAGGAGGGGCCAGGAGAAGGACAGAAGACAGCCTTTGGGTGAGGGTGGGCAGATATGTGGAGGAACTGGTGGGAACAAAGCAGTCAGTGGGTGATCATGGTGGAGGTGGGGCTGGAAGGCGACCATCCTCCCAAAGTGCCACACACATGACCGCCAGACCATGAGACTCCGGCAGCGAACCAAGGCCCTGGCTCTGAACCTGCCACCACCTACCGCCTCCCCTCCCCTCCCTAAAGTGGTGGGTTCATGGCCACCTGAACTGGCCCCCACCACCTCCTGGGCCACAGCCCCATGTCCTCTCCCCTCCACCTGGCACGCTGCCTCCTGCCTCCATGAGACCTGCCTGGGTCACTGCACTGCCCCTCCTTCAACAGGGCATGCCCCACCCCACCGGCTCCTCCAGAGGCCACACCTGGCCCACCTCCACTGAGACCAGGGATCCTCTCCACCTCCACTCCAATTCTGGGTTTTAGAAAACACCCAGCATAGAAAAAACGCATGCCCAGAGGCAGGAGACGGAGGAGACCACCCCAGGATCCAAGGGGACTACTGCCAGGGGTAGAGTGGGTGCACCACTTTCCTTCTAGTCCAGTGGCCCCCAGCCTACGATCCACAGCACCTGGGCTTGAGCACATGCCCAACCCCCTAAAAGCTGGACCCTGGGATTCGGAACCACTCACTCCAGGCCTTGGGGAGCTCTATGGCCTTAACCAAGCCCTATGCAAGGCCCACCTCACATTACAGTTGAGGGGGGCAGAGACAAGAATGCTGAAGGGAGTCTGTCCCTGCCTCCGCTGAGGCCCCCGCCCCCGGGGGCAGTGGGTACTGCTGGGAGCCCTGATCCAAGAGGATGCCCCCTTCAGCATGGCTCCAAGGAGTTCTTGGCCTCTCCCCTCTGCCACCCACAGCCTCCCTCCTGTCTCAGGCCACGGGCAGAAGCAGGGCAGGCATGCTGTCCCAGTAGACCAGGGGCTAGTGCCCTCCCGGAGGAGGTGCCAGAACTTGGAGTCCCCCTTGGCCCCAAGTCACACAAGGACAAAGGGGTTGGGAGCAGCGGGCCCTCTCTCTTCTCCTGGAACTCTACTCCAGATCTGGGGAGGCCCCAGGATCTCTGCAAACTGGGTGTCCCGACTCACTGGCCCCAGGCATGGGAGGGGCGGTGCTGGAGCCGCTGGCACCGTGACCAGCAGGGCTGAATTGCGAGCGGTGGACCGGGCTGGGCTGCGCGCCCTCTGGCTGCCCAAGCCAAGCAAAGGAGGATTGAGAGAGGGCTGGGCTGGCAGGAAGGGGCTAGTCCAGATGGTCCGCCCCCACCTCCGACTTGCACCCCCCACCAGGGCAGAGCTGTTCCCGCCGGATGCCCCTTCCCCCCTCATCCGGCCCCAGAGCCTCTAAGAACAAAGAGGAGGTGCTGGCCCACCCAGGGCTGGATGGGGCGGGGCGGAGACCCCACAAGGACCCCCAAGGGGACCGGGTGGGGAATGCCCACTGGCCCAGCACCACCCGTCCTCCTCACAGTGGGATCCGCCCGGAGGGACATCTCCTGGAGGGCCTTGGGGAGCAGGAAGCCCACAGCCCACCCCGAAAAGGGTGTGGGGAGCAGGAGGCTCGCTTTTCACCTCCCGCTTCTCAGCTGGTTTCCACCTCCCACCAGCTCCGCCTCGGAATGAAAAGTGGGGCAGGAGGAGGTGAGAAGCCGGGCTGAAGACAGACAAAGGGGAGGCCCCTCAGGGTTCCTGGGCTCTCCGGCCCCAGCCCCCCGCCCCCAGGCTCCCTACTCCTATCTGCTTTTCACTGGGCAGGAGCTGGAAAGGGGCGCTGTCTGTGCGTCCCGGGAGCTGCCATCTAGGCTGGAGCTCCGGGAAACCCGATCCCTGACCTGCGGCCACCAGCCTGGGAGTGCCCGGTGCGGGCGGCGGCTGCCTGGGGTATCCGGGGCTCATGGAGAGAGGCAGCCCCCAGGGATGAGGAGGGCTCCAGGGTGGCCAATGCTCAGAACGGGGGCTGGGCGGGATGGGGAGACCCACGCAGGGCTGGGACGCGGCGGGGGGCCCCGCCACAGCCCGGCTGGCAGCTACCGACCTGGAATGTGCCGGGGCTGGGGGGGAGGAGGAATCTTCATTTCTGTGGCTGGAGAGCCAATCAG
>NW_007025646.1:0-3835 GCF_000164805.1 Carlito syrichta
ACAGACACTGGGCTACTCCTGGAGAAAGGGGGGTGGTAAGGGCTTAAAAACTACCCACTGAGCACCATGCCCACCACCTGCACAACAGGCTCCATAGAAGCCCAAGTCTCACCATCATGCAATATGCTATGTAACAAACTTGCACGAGTATCCCCTGAATCAAAAGAAGAAAAAATGGTTTGGGTATATCAAAAGAAAACAGGAGCCAGCTGAAGGAGCTCCCAGTGGTCAAAGCTGGTACAATTTGAGTAACAAAATAAATAAAGTAAAATTTGTAAACTAGAGTATAAAATAAAAATCCATGCACCCATACTGATGTAAATAAACTATTGAATAAATAAACAAATCTGAAAGAATAGGCAAATCTCCCATGCAAAAGAATTTCAGATAATTTATTTTGATATTCCACCCTTAAGGAGGTGAAGTATAACTCCCACTCCTTAAGTCTATACTACACATAGTAACTTTCTCCCAAAAAGTACAGCACAGAAAGAGAGAAGGGGAAAAAAAAGTAACAGTGCATAAACACTACCTCAGCCAACTGACCAAGATAATCAACACCACCAGTGATAAGTCACAATGATGAGTTTGTACTGTTGATGTCAGGAAAATGGCACTTTACCTTTGTACTCTCCTCAATAGCACATAACCCCAGTTTAACCACGATTTTGAAAAGATCAGACAAATACCAGTTGAAGAATATTTTATGAAATACTTGACCAGTAGTCCTCAAAACAAAGTCATAAAAACAAGAAAAATCTGAGGTATTATCACAACCAAGAGGAACCTAAAAGGGAGGGTAACTTCTAAATGTAGGATTCTGAAGGGGACCCTGGAACAGAAAATGAGGCATTAGGGGAAAACTGAAGAAATCTGTATAAAGAATCATCAACTTTATAATAACAATATATGAACATGCTTCATTAATTGTGACAAATGTACTATACTAATATGTTAATCATGGGAAAAACTGGACACAGTTTATACAGACATTTTCTACACTATCTTTGTAGTAATCCTGTAAGCCTAAAACTGTCCTATACAAACAGATGAAAAAAAATCCCATGCTCACCGATTAGAAGAATTGATGTTATTAAAATGTCCAGACAGCCTAAAGCACTTTACAGATTTAATGTAATCCCTGTCAAACTAGGAGCACTGTTTTTCACAGATCTTAAAAAAAAAGCAAACAAACCAAAATTCATATAGAATCAAAAGAGAGCCTAAATAGCCAAAGCAATTCTAAGCAAAAAGAACAAAGTTGAAGGTATCACACTACCAGACTTCAGACTTTACTACAAGGCTACAGTAACTAAAACAGTATGGTACTGGTACAAAAATAGACACATAGACCACTAGAACAGAATAGAGAAACCAGAAATAAAATCTCTTATCTACAACCAGTTCATCTTTGAAAACGATGACAAAAGCAAACATTGGGAAAAGGGAATCCTATTCAACAAATAGTGCTGGGAAAACTGCCTAACCATATGCAGAAGAATGAAACTAGACCCATATTATATCTATCACCATTTACCAAAATTAACTCAAAATGGGTTAACAATAAGACCCCAAACTATAAAAATCCTAGAAGAAAACCTAGGAAACACTGTCCTAGAAATCGACCTAGGTAATGAATTCATGACCAAGTCCTCAAAAGCAAATACAACAAAAACTAAAATTGACAAGTGGGACACTATCAAGCTAAAAAGTTCTGCACAGCAAAAACCATCAACATAGTAAAAAGACAAGCCACAGAACGGAGGAAAATATTTGCAAACTATGCATCCAACAAAAGACTAACATCTAAAGTCTATCTATCTATCTATCTATCTATCTATCTATCTATCTATCTATCTATCTATCTACTCAAACAAATCAACAGGGAAAAAACCTCCAAATATCCCCATTAAAAAGTGGGCACAGAACATGAAGATACTTCTCAAAGGAAGACATATAAGTGGCCAAGAAATATATGAAAAAAAATGCTCAACATCACGATCATCAGAGAAATGCAAATCAAAACCACAATGGGATACCACCTCACACCGGTCAGACTGACTATTATTAAAATCTCAAACACAGATATTGGTGAGGTTGCAGAGAAAAGGAAATTCTCATACATTTTTGGTGAGACAGTAAGCTAATTCGACTTCTGTGGAAAGCAGTTTGGAGATTCCTCAAATCACTAAAAATAGATTTACCATTTGACCCAGCAATCCTACTACTGAGTATATACCCTAAGGAGGGAAATTGTTCTACCAAAAAAGACACCTGCACTCGTATTTTTATCACAGCACTACTCACAATAGCAAAAACATGAACCCAACTTGCCCATTGACAGTGATAAAGACAATGTGATACATATACAGCATGGAATACTACACAGCCATAAAAAGAACAAAACCATGTCCTTTGCAATAACATGGATGCAGCTGGAGGCCATTATTCTAAGTGAATTATCACAGAAACAGAACCTGAAAATTGTATGGTTTCACTTTTAAGTGGGAGCTAAACACTGGACACATATAGGCAGAAGGATGGGAACAGCAAATACTAGGGTCTACTAAAGGGAGAGGGAAGAAGCAGGGTAAGGATTGAACAACCACCCAATAGGTACCATGCTCACCAACTGGGGGGCAGGCTCAAGAGAAGCCCAAACCCCACCATCACACAACATACCTATGTAACAAACCACATGGGGGCCTTGAATCTAAAATGTAAAAATAAATAACACTCCCTAAATTTTTTAATTTTTTAAAAGTTAAATATTGATCTTGGCTCATTTACTTCTGCATGTATCCAGTCATTGAATTTATTTACTGAGAAACTCATTGAAATTATTTACTGTGTCCCAGGCATTACTCTAGTCTCTTGAGTGACAAACAGCAAACAAAATTCAACATGGCTCTTACTCTCAAGGAGCTTACAGTTCAGTGGAAAATAAAACAAAGAACACTAAGTGATTGTTAAGCCATAGAAGGAGTAAGTTACTACTTTCAAAATTAAAAATATTTTCTTGAGTCTTCATTACAGAAAAAAAACTTTGAGATATTAAGGGTCTGGGTTGAACACTACTACACAGTCTAGCAACTTGACAACAAAGGAGCAGGATTTTTAATGAGGAGCAGAAGATAACTCTTGAGTCAAATAATGAAATCCCTAGGAAGAGGTCCAGCCTCCTGACCCTAATAGAGACAATTATTCTGAGTCTATGGTGACATCAGTGAGCCAGGTTGGCTGTTGGCTCTCTGCAAGCCACATCTGTGCTGAGGGACAGGACGTGGAGAGGAAGTGTCATGCCCTGTGCCAGCAGTTGTGCAGGCAGGAAAGGTAAATGGGCAGCATGACCAGGACAGGCTCCACTCCAGTTGCACAGGGATCCATGAGTCCACTTATTTTCCCATTCCTATATTCCATTCATTAATTCTCTGAACATGAATTAAACATCTACTATATGCCAGATGTAGGTTAGGCTCTCCACAGTAAAAAGACCTGATGAGCAGGTACACGATGGCAGGTGACATCAGGAAACAGCATTCCAGGCAACAGAAAGAACGTTTACTAAGGCCCTGGAAGTACAGCATATAAAATTTTCATTCATTTCAAGTGGTTCAGTGAGGCTGGGGCATGGAGCATAGGCTAGCAAACAGCAAGAGAGGATACTGAAAGTGGTGGCAGGGGCCAGAGCATGAAGAGCTTTGTGGGTCCCAAAAGGAGTTTAGACTTTATTTTGAGCACACAGAGAAGCCAATGAAGGGTTTCAAACAAAAGATGTGCATAGATGGGGCACATGATCAGAAACAGATGTTTACAGAAACTATTCTTGTAGCTA
>NW_007025647.1:0-20437 GCF_000164805.1 Carlito syrichta
TCTTCTGCAAATAGAGATAACTTGACATCCTCTTTTCATAATTGGATACCCCTGATTGCGTTCTCTTCTCTGATTGCTCGAGACAGGACTTCCAATACTATGTTGAACAGGTGGGGTGAGAGTGGGCATCCTTGTCTTGTTCCAGTTTTCAGGGGAAATGGTTCTAATTTTTGTCCATTTAGGGGTATGCTCGGTGTGGGTTTCTCGTAGATGGCTTTTACTATTTTGAGGTATGTTCCCCGTATGCCTAGTTGCTCAAGGGTTTTTATCAAGAAGGGGTGCTGGATTTTATCAAAAGCTTTTTCTACATCTAATGATATAATCATGTGGTTTTTGTTTTGACATCTGTTGATGTGTTTAATAACATTTATGGTTTTACGAATGTTGAACCAGCCTTGCATCCCAGGATTGAAGCCTACTTGGTCATGATGGATGATTTTTGAGATATATTGCTGAATCCGGTTTGCTAGGATCTTGCTGAGAATTTTAGCATCTATGTTCATCAAAGATATTGGCCTGTAGTTCTCTTTCTTTGCTGGATCTTTACCTGGCTTGGGTATCAATGTGATGTTGACTTTGTAAAATGATTTGGGGAGCGTTCCATCTTTTTCAATCGCCTGGAATACCTTCAGTAGGATTGGTATCAGCTCCTCCTTAAAGGTCTTGTAGAATTCTGCTGAAAAGCCATCTGGTCCAGGGCTTTTTTTTTGTAGGAAGTTTTCTTATTACGTAGTCGATTTCCTTTATTGTTATTGGTATATTTAGGGTCTTAATTTCTTCTTGTTCCAACTTAGGTATGTTGTGTGATGTCAGAAAGTCCTCCATTTCCTTAAGGTTTTCAAGTTTGTTTCCCTACAAGTGTACGTAGTAGTCTCTAATGATCTTTTGTATTTCTTCAGGGTCAGATGTGACTTCATCTTTCGTTTTTCTGATTGTGTTTATTTGGTTTTTTTCTCGTTTTTTCTTGGTCAGTCTAGCTAGGGGGCATCGATCATGTTTATTCTTTCGAAGAAACAGTTTTTTGTTTCATTGATTTTTTTGTATTAGCTTTTTGTCTTCTATGTCCTGGATTTGGGCTTTTATTTTGGTGATCTGGATTCTTCTGCTGAAATTAGGGTTTTTGTGGTCTTGCTTTTCCAGCTTCTTTAGGTGGCTTGTTAGGTTGTCAATTGTCTGTTCCTTCCATTTTCCTCATGTGTGTTTGTAGGGATATAAATTCCCCTCTTATTACAGCTTTTAAGGCATCCCAGAGATTTGGGTAAGATGTTTCTTAATTTTCATTTGTTTCCAGGTATCTTTTGATCTCTGTTTTGATGTCATCATTGACCCAGGAGTTATTTAGCATCATGCTGTTTAGTGTCCATGTCTTTGTGGGTTTTGGGGGGACTTTGTTGGTGTCAATGTTTATTTTTATTCCACTGTGGTCCGAGAAGGTGCATGGTAGAATTTCATTTTAAATTTGCTTATACTTGATTTCTTGTCAATTATGTGTTCGATCTTAGAATATATTCCATGTGGTGATGAGTAGAATGTGTATTCTGTGGTCTTTGGATGGAGTGTTCTATCGGTATCAATTAAGTCCATTTGGTCCAGAGTCTCATTGAGGTTCCGGATCTCCTTGCTGATTTTTTGTCCTGATGATCTGTCTAAGATTGTGAGTGGTGTATTAAAGTCCCCAGTTATTATGGTGTTAGAGTCAATGTCTTTCTTTAGTTTTCCTAGAAGTTGCTTTATGAATGTTGGCACACCTATGTTGGGTGCATATATGTTTAGGATAGATATTTCTATTTGATGGAGTGAACTTTTTATCATTATGTAGCAGCCCTCTGTATCTTTTTTAATTTTTGATAGCTTAAATGGTATTTTGTCTGAAATTAGGATCGCAACTCCTCCTTTTTTTGTGTTCCAATCGCCTGTAAATTTGTTTCCCATCCTCTTACTTTGAGTCTGTGTATGTCCTTTCTAGTGAGATGGGTCTCTTGAAGGCAGTATATTGTTGCCTGGTGATATTTTATCCATTTTGTCATTCTATGTCTTTTTCAGTGGTGCGTTTAGTCCATTCACATTCAGACTAATTATTGAAATGTGAGAGTTTGTCCCTATCATGGAGTTCTTATTGAGTTGTTGTTCTTCACTAGGTTTTTTCTTTATCTTTTTTTTTTGTCTTTCTTTTGGTTTTGGGGGTGGTTCGTGTATATTTTATTCTTTTCCCTGTACTCTTGTGAAGAACGTTGTTCTTTTTTCCTTTTCTTCTGTGTTTAGTACTTTCTTAAGTGTTTCATGTAGAGATGGTTTTGTGGCTGCATAAGTTCTTAGGGATTGGATATCTGGGAAAGATTTTAATTCTCCCTCACTGATGAAGCTTAGCTTGGCCGGGTAGGTTATTCTTGGTTGAAATTGTTTATCCTTTAGGACTTTGAAGATAGGGCTCCAAGCTCTCCTAGCATGCAGGGTTTCTGCAGATAAATCTGCTGCTATTCTGATTGGTCTTCCATGGTAGGTGATCTGGCCTTTTTCTCTTGCTGCCTTTAGGATTTTTTCTTTTGTGCCTACTTTATTTAGGCGAATTATTATGTGTCTAGGAGTTGGTCTTCTCATTTGTTGTCTTGCAGGGGTTCTCTGAATCTCTTGTGTTTGAATTTTTGTATCACTGATTAGATAGGGAAATTTTCTTGAATGATCTCTGGAAAGTTTGTTCCAATGTGGTCTCTGTTTCTCTTTCTGCCTCAGGGAGTCTGATTTTTCTTAAGTTAGGCCTCTTGAGGTAGTCACTCATCTCTTGAAGGTTTTGTTCTGTCTTTTTGAGCTTATTTTCTGTGTTTTTAAGAGTTTGGGTTATTTCTATATTTTGGTCCTCAAGCTCTGAGATTCTTTCTTCTGCTTGGGTAATTCTGCTTTCCATGCTTATCAATTTGTTATTTATTTCATTCACAGTATTCTTTATTACTGTTATCTCAGATATCAGCTCCTTCCTAGTTTCTTCTTGTGTCTCCTCAATTCTTTTTATCTCTCCATTATTGTTTTGATATCTACATTTGCAATTTGAGACCCTTCATTCTGGGGACTTTTCATTGTTTGCATTCTGAAGTCAGTTTTCTCAGTGTCTGCTCTCCTGGGCGTCTGGGAGAGACCCATACTCTTCTTTTGGTTTTTTCTTCATTTCTGTAGATTTTTCTCCCTCTCCCCCCTTCCCTCAAAAACAGAATTGAAAACCTCTTCATTTCTGTTTTTGAGGGAAGGTGGGGTTGCTTTTATTTCTCTTGTGCAGTGACCTGTTCTTCCTTATGAGGGTCTTCTGGCTTTCTTCACTTTTCCCTCTGCTTTACAGTCTGCCTATTCAGCCGTATGCAGTCTTGGTCCGTTCAGAGAATCTCACCAGTTCACCTATGCCATCACCATCTTGCTCCGTCTCCCCCCATTATAACTTTCATGAGGTAAAAAAGTCAATTCCCAGCGAGGGTCACTTGCTGTATAGAGTTTGTATGCTCTCCCCATGTCTGTGTGAATTTTCTAAGGCACTCAGGTTTCCTCTCATATCTCAAAGATGTGCACATTAGGTTAATTGGCATATCTAGCTGGCCCCAGTCTTAGTGTGGTGTGTGTATTGTGCATATATGAGTGCACCCGGTGATGAATGGCATCCCGGCCATGGTTGGTTCCCAACTTGTATCCTGATCTACCAGGTAGGCTCCAGTCAGTTATGACTCTGAACTGGAATAAGCAGTTGCCAGATGAATAAATAAATGAATACAAATTATATAAAATAAAAATTTATAAAGCTTATGATAATCAAACAAACATACAATAATATCCAATGCAGTACAAAAGCACAGAGAGAGTTCTCCATATTTGTTTCTGCTCTTGAACTGTGTGGTGGTAGGAAGTACCCCTTATAATTTTCACTCTGCCAATATTTATTGCTTGATTTAACCCACCACTACTATGATGGGTCACTGTCACTTGCCGATTCACTAAAAATTGGGTAAAAATAAATAGATTACTTGTTTGTATTAATCTTTCTTAAAAGTATAGGTCATATTATTCTCAGTGTTTAATTTTAGAAAAGTTTTGGTCTTTATTTAGAAGCTTGGTGATGCTTTTGTGGCCAGAGATATGCAATAAAAATTTAACTCTTGTTTATATCAATTGCCCATTGTAATTTCACTTACAGTAGAAGTTTCTAGGAACCTATTGATGACATTAAGAATTTTCTGCACATATGTAAAACAAAGGTGTAAAAATATTCATAACAGCACTATTCCTAATAACTGCCAACTACCTAAATATTTATTAGCCATTAAATGGCTCCTTCAAATCACACAATGAAATACCATATAACAGTAATATGAATGACCTGCAATCCTGCCTGCAAAGCATGAAAGCACCTCACAATCATATTTTAAGCAAAAAGAAGTTAGACACAAATGAGAATATACTGTCCTAATGAGACATATCTTCCAAGAATTAATAGTATTCTTTGGAACATAAAGAATTCCTGCATATCAACATGTGAAAGGAAGACAACCCAACAGAAAAAATTAACAAAAGACTGGCATAGGTAATGCTAAAAGACGACACCAAAATGGTCATCAGGGAAATGCAAATTAAACCGTCAGAATGGAAAATAGTAAAATAACAGAAAATATCAAATGCTGGCAATGTTAAGAAGGAGACAGTATGCTCCATACATGGACTGACAGGAGTATAAATTGATACAACTACTGTTTGGATGTATCCACCAAAGCTAACTTGTGTAGATACACACTGTGCCCTGAAACTTCATCTCTTGGTATATACATTCCAGAAGTATGTGCACATGGTTTACAAAAAATACTATTTGTAATATTCCCAATCTGGAAATTCTTATAATACTGAAGTGTTCACCTACAAGAGAATAGGTATATTAATTATAATATCACATATAATGACATACAATATAATCATATGAATAAATTATTCACATAATATAAATACATCTCACAAGCATAATATGAATAAAAGAAATAAGACACAAAAAAATAAATATTGTGTAAAGCCATTTACAAAAAGTGTTAGAAGTCGGGATAGTGATTACCCTTGATGGCAGAGCAAGAGAGGAGGGCAGTGACTTGAAAGTGCCTAATGATGCCTTTCGGTTTCAGTGTTCTGATGTTTAATCTGGATACTACTTTTATTAGTATGATACCTTTGAGAAAATTCATTTAAAAAGTACATTTATTAACTTTGCATTTTTGTTATTTTATAGTTCAATAACTAGCTAGCATAAAAATACAGAGAGAGAATTAAAAACTGTGGCACCGGGAAAGAGAAGATTGACCTTAAAAGATCCTTAGGTCTTTTGATTGTAAAGACGATTATATCACCAACTAAGTCAAGATTGCATATTATATTAGCTAAGAGTAAACCGTCGAATCAACAATATCAAATCAAAAGATTATCAAGCAACATTGTGTGGCCACACCCAAACTTAGAGAATGAGATTTGGTCACAAGAAGAAACTGTGGAGGCAAGTGACATATGGTCCTGCCACCACTATGACATCCCTAAGGTGAACACATAGCCATGACCATCTCCTTCACTGCAACATGACCAGGGTTACCCTGTGTCCCTCTAGTCTCCCAAATCATGCAACATAGAATGTTTATACCATATTTTCTTTCTGACAAAAACAACTTTAGCCTCATACATATATCAAAACATCACATTGTACTTAGTAAATATATATAATTTTGTCAGTTATACTTAATCAAGCTGGGGAAAATTTTTTTAAACATCATCTCTGACTTTTGCATGCTGATATCTGTGGATCTGTCATGACCCTTAAAATAAGATAACTATGTGGGAGAAAAGTGCTCTATTTTAAATTATGAACTGAAATTGTTGGACTTTTCACTGAACACAATTTATTTGGCACTGGGAAGGAGAAAATTGGCCTTAAAGGTTTATTTTGATTATAAAGATTATATCACCAACTAAGTCAAGATTGCATATTATATTTATTTGGTGAATCCATCTTCCTAAAACCTTGAATCTCCTGTCTTCTTTCCAGTTTAACTCTTTCTTCTGAAGTTCTTTCTTCTCTGAACCTTCCTTTGACAACACAAAACCAGAAGCTATTAGATGAAAGGTCAATAAATTTTACCTATTGTGAGCTTCACTATATGATACAAAAATCTGTCTGTGAACCCATTAACCTATGTATCCTTCTACTGCATAAAGTAGAACCAGGCAAGCATTAATTTTTAAAAATAATTCATTAATTAACTATTTAACTTAGGAACCTGGGGACATAAAAAATGTAAAAAACACATAAAACCTATCTTCCAAGAATTAATAGTATAATAGGAGAGATGGTGATGAAAATAGATAGGTAATTAATCAATATAATGATTTCTGTGGTATGGATGCCCAGAAAAGGAATTTCCTTCTCAAGGAGAGAAAGAAGGTCAAGTAAATTAGATCCCTCTGCTAAGCACAGCAGTCTGCCCTTATCCATGGGGGATAAGTTTCAAGACAAGTGGGTGTCTGAAATTGCTGATAGTATATATATATATATATATATATATACACATATATGTATATGTATATATATACTGTTACTTTTCTTATACATACATATCTCTGATAAAGTTTAATTTATAAATTAGTCACAAAGATTAAAAACAATAATCAATAATAAAATAGAACAATTATAATGACATGCCAACATCATGACTCTCATGCTTTGGGATCATTATTAAATAAAAGAGGATTACTTGATCACAAGTAATATGGGGATAGTTCATCTGATAACTGAGAGGGCTCTTAAGTGACTAATGAACAGGTAGTATATACAGCACAGATACCTTGGACAAAGGGATGATTCAAGTCCCGAGCAGGACAAAGAGAGACAATGTGAAGTTTCATCACACTATACAGAACAGCATAAAACTTCAAACTTATGAGTTATGTGTTTCCGGGATTTTCCATTTAAGGTTTTTGGGCCACTTTGACATAACTGAAACTGTAAAAAGCAGACTCTCAGATAAGGGGAAACTACTGCATTTCAGTTAAAATGACAGAATTACTAAACTAACATAGGACACAAAACAGAGGACCTTAACCAGCATTCTAAACTTTAAGTAAAATTTCAGAGAAAAAAAAAATGACTATAAGAATGGGCCATTTCTACTATTATAGTCACCACTATTGAAAGTTTGTTATAAGATGCTTTTGTAATTTTCAGATTTACAAAAGAGAGGACAGCCGGGCTCAGTGGCTCAGCCTGTAATCCCGCGCTTTGGGAGGCTGAGGTGAGTGGATTGCCTGAGCTTGCAGGTTCGAGACCCGCCTGGGCAACTTGGCGAGCCCTTATCTCTACAGTAAAATTTTAAAAAAATCAGCCGGGCATGGTAGCACGTGCCTGTAATTCCGGCTACTCGGAAGGCTGAGGTGGAAGGATCATCGGAGCCCAGCAGGTCGAGGCTGCGGTGGTCGGGAGCGGCCACTGCACTCCAGTCTGGGCGACAGAGTGAGACTCCAACTCAAAAAAAAAACAACACACATACAAAAGAGAGGCAACATTCCACAAATCTAGTTATGTAAATGTTTTTACCAAAGTGCCAAATATTGAGCTAAATATTTAATGTAATTATCATATAGAATTGCAATCATCACAACAATTCTGAAAATTAGAAATCATAATATTCTTAAGGACAAAGAAACTGAGGCTCCGTGGATTTAAATGAGCTTCTCAAAGTCAAACAGCTCGCAATTAGCAGGCTGAGGATTCAAATCCAAAGTCTGTTTGTATCCAATATCTTCACCTTTTCAAACTATATCACGTAACTGCCTGTAGTCCCTCAGCACAGACATACGCATTGTTCATGATAGTCATTAATACATCAGTGACACACTCGTAAAAGAAAAGCTGAAATATTGAGAGGATAGAAAAAACAATCCTGTGTCCTTCAAATAACTGCCTAGGCATGCAGAAAGCCAGTCTCCGTAAGGAGTTAAAATATATAGCCTATAGCCTAAGTAAAGTAAATTAAAGGGGGCTATATGAATCAACTGCAGTTAGTTTTGGGAAAAGATGCATTTATTATTCTGCACACCTTGGCATGTATGATTGATGTCAATTTGAGGCTTTATAGAGTAAAAAGTGCTGACAAACAAGTGAATCACTTTATTAATGTGCTATAAAAGGATAAATGAGGCTTGAGAAACTTTGTTTGCCCTAGACTCAGCACATTGGAAGGCTGGTAAAGGAAAACACCTCCTCAGGATGATCCATTGCACCTTCGGCTCAGTTTTTCATATGCAGTCGTTCCCTTAGATTCTAGAGGTATTAATTCTCTATAGTCACAATTTCGAAATACTTGGTTTCACTTTGACACATATCAAAATACTTGGCTAAGTTATCACATTCATTTATAAATCTACCCACAAACCTTCCATAACTCCTCCCCAAAATCTGCTCTCCTTATCTAGCACCTCTCTTGGGACTTCTAGTTTCCTCAAATGCCTGAGAAATGTGTATATCTTAGGAGGGACAACCAATGCTGTCACAATGGTATTTGTGAGCCCTAGGAAAATCCATGAGCCACCCAACTCTCCAACACCATGCTCCTGTGAAGCTTCTGTGTGACACTAGAAACCCATTCCTATGTGTCTTAGAGTTTTCTATTCATCAAGAGGTTCTTCTCAAAATGCAAACACCCAAAGTCGTCATTAAATAAAATGTGTCTTGCAGGAGCTAAGAAAACAAAGACAACCTATACATTTTCCTGGATCTTTGATAAATGGCCTTTAAGCTAAAGTCTTTGTTGGTAAATTTTTCCAATTCTCTCAGGTCCCAGGGAAGCCTTTCCTTTTCTTGAAAATAAACCTCTTCCTCTAGACTGAGGGAAATGGTACCCATTGATAGAAACTTACTAGAGTGAAGTAGTACACATTGAAGACACACATGGGAAAATGAACTATAAAAACCCTGTCCTACCATGCTATTTAGGACCTCAGGACATGATTGTACAGATTAGAAAAAGGCACTGTCTCTGAATGGAAGGTGCATGACTTAGCAAATAAGGAAACAGCTGGATTTCATCCACTAAGTCCCATTCTCGCAAGGGGCAACTGTGCAGCACGCACAGGATCTGCATAACCACAAGGTTCTCTCAGTTTGCAAAACTTTGTTCAAAGACTCTGGGCTTTCTCAAACTGTATTAATTAATTAAAAGAAAACTCTAATCTTTAAGGTTAAGCTGTAAGTGCAAATTTCTGAAATGTTAACATTTGTTTGATATTTTCCCAAAATGCATCTTGAAATTCACTGAGAAAATGGATTTTTGTCACTTTGTAAGCATCTTTCGTTTCATCTGCTGTCTGCTGTGCACTTTGTACCCTTCATACAAATACACACACACACCTAGAAACACTCATGCCTCTCCCCAGCCACATCAACACCTATTTACACAGACATAGACACACCCAGGCAAATACACACTTACCCACATACTTACACACACACTCACCCAACCTCACACAATCTCACATAAAACAACCATATGCACTCAAAAACACACCACACATACCCAAACCCATACATACTAATTCATACACACACACCTGTTCACTGACACACTCATAAACATATCCACACACCCACACACTCTAAATACACACACACAAACACACACACACACACACACACAGAGAGAGAGAGAGAGAGAAATGTATGCTTACATATATCCGCATACAAATTCTTCCTATGGTCACTGATGTCTCCTCTTACTAACATGCACAATCTGCTACACACCAAATTACTTATCCAAGACTTTCCTCATACCTGAGAAATACACCTATGAAAGTTTTCTGGCTTTTAAACTTCCCTTGTGCATCAGCTTTTATTTGTTCAAAGAATTTAAAATGCCTTTGAAAATCTTTGTAAATAGTACACTGCATTGGAAAATCTTTCAAAAAAATTAAACATTGCTCAATTTCACCTATGCATTTACATTGATTGACAAACCAGTATGTCTACAAATTGTATCACTATTCAGAACAACATGGAAATTGCTGAGGTTTGAAGACCAATAAATGGCACTCCCTTTCCTGCCAGATAAAAGCCAATTAACAGCAAAAATGTTAGTTAAAGGAGATGAAAGCATCAAGCTTATTATAGATTAAACCGGGTTGAAGGAGATGGCTTTGGAGAACAAAGATCTTCCTAAAATTTCCTTGTCCAGATTTAGATATGTGCCCACCAGTCACTAGCAGCACTAGACAATAGCGGTCCTTTCTTCACATAAACAAGAGCACATAAGATCTCTCTAAAGAGAGAAAAATCTCAAGGAGGAAAGGGTAATTATATGCCATGCATACACAGTTCCTTGTCCCAAACTTACCAATGAGGTTTGTCCATTCTCTTCTCATGAGTAAAAGCAAGGAGTACAGAAGGAAAGGATGTCCCTTCCCATGGCAAGAGACATCAGGAGTGGGGAAAAATGATTTTCCCTAGCACTCTCACTTTTCTTTCACCTCTATCTTTTAGGCTTAATCAGTGATCTTAAGCATAACCAAATACAGAGTCATCCCTCCCCAGATAGACTATAAGTCTATCAAAATTGTCTGCTCTCATCTTTCAAATACCATTTGTTCATTATCTTTGGGCTACAAATGAACAGCATGAAGTTTGCTCCCAGAGACACTCAAATATGTTAGCACCATATATTAACTAAATTAACCCCAGAACTTCCCTTTTTTTTTTTTTTTTTTGAGTTGGGGCCTCACTCCTCACTCTGTCACCCAGGCTGGAGTGCAGTGGCACACTCATGGCCACAGCATCCTCTACCTGTTGAGGTAAGGCAATCAGCTTTCCAAGCAGCTGGAACCACAGGCATGATCCATCACATCCAGCTAATTTTTTTTTTTGTAGAGATGAAGCCTCACCAGGTTACCCAGACTACTTTTGAACTCCTGGACTCAGGTAATCTTTTTGCCTCCACCTCCCAAAGTGCTGGGATTACAGGTTTGAGCCACTGCACCTGGATTTTCCAGAACTTCTTATGAATTAATACTGAAAATGTATTCTATTCTATTTCTTATCCCAAATTATTTCTAGTCTTTTTGTCCAACATAGCTCATCAGCTGTTTGGCAGTAAAAGCAAAAGGCATTATAAAGATATTTTAGTAACAATAAAATAAACTGAGATGTTGCATATTTAAATATAAATCCCTTCCTGAAAGAAATTAAAATTCAATAGTTGAAGTCCTAAATAAATTGAAGCCCAAAATTGTTATGTTAGCATCCAAGAAGGTATTATGAATTAAAATTCAAAGAAACTAAAGTCCTACACAAATATTTATACGTTCAATTTCAGCCAGAAGAGTTCTTGATGTCTGGATAGAATCAGAAATTCCTCTAACAGTTAACACCTCATCTATTGTTCTCTAGAACAGACTGTTGTTTCATTTATACCTGACAACTTGAAATAGGTTACACCCATCCTCCAATGTGCTTGACTTTTTGAGGAGTCCACTGAATTAATAAAGCATAAAAGATTACCAGTAATGGTAAAAAATGCACCAAATTTTAAAAAGAAAAAAAATCCCCAGGCACAATTATTTTCTTGGCATCTGGTTATTCTTTTTAGCCAAGAACTGTAGAAGAAAGTTAGTGACTTCTGAGAAAAGGGTGGTGAATCTTGGTTGTAACTTCATTGAGATACATGTAAGTATAACAATGTCCCAGAGTTCATTATCTACAAACTTAAATTCAATTGAGAAAAATCTTCCATTGAAAGCTATAAACAGCAATATGTAATTAACATATCTGGAAGAAAGTTCACTTTTGCATGCTGTCTCTTTACTTAAAAATAAGCATATGAAACATTTTTGCTTTCTTATAAAATTTAGAAAATTGTAATCATGGATTCTCCTATCACCACTTCTTATTTATAGTGTCTTTATTTTTCAAAAAATTGATAAAACAAACAAACAATTCATGAGATGTAATAGCTAGACAAGTTTTTGTGCCCCACTGTTACTAAAAAGTTTATTCAGTAAGCCTTGTTCTTACCCTGTCCTGAAATACAAACTCAGACAAATTGCATATATTTTCATATCTCTAGATAAAGCACTGGATTTACTTATGCCACCAGATTTAAATTTGTAATTTGAAATATTCAATCCCATAAGGTTTCTAATTTCATTCAAGGTTAAATATCTATTCCTCCAGCTAGAGCCTTTGGCAGGTAGGAAGCAGAAAAAGAAATGACCATGCCTCTCCTCTCTATTCTACCTTATCATGCTTACCCTCTCTCCTCAACCTATGAAGTACAGTTTCTGATCCATCAAGTTCAACACAGGACAGAGGAGGAAAATAAAATCAGTAAGATGTTGGAATAGAAGTTTTCAGACTTCATTCCTACCATGGAAACACCAGTTGAGACCAGGAGTACGCCAGAGAGGTTCCAGTACTCTGTTGGAGAAAAAAATCAAAAAATAGATGCATGAAGAAAGTAAGAAGAACAATTTCACCTTGTTCACATCACCTCTTCCTCAAAGTGGCATCATTCAGTGGCAAGAGAGGCTCCCTTGAGCCACAATTTCTTCTATAGAGGACAGGAAAAGCATAGCAAGCACTTGCCTTTCTCAGCCATATAGGATGCTTCATCAGAGGCTCAATTCTTTCTCATCCCACCAAAAACATTGAGAGAATCCATGCAGCTGAATAGCCTGTGGATAGCTAGAAAAAGTGAGAAATAATGGGAGCTCACAGCAACTGGGCTAGAGAATTTAACAAGGGATTATATTTTCAACTATATTTGTTAGCATACAAACTCCACCAAGGTGCCTGCCATGAACCTTGTAAGATGCCTCACCTGCAGTCACCTCCCACTAACCTGTCATGTCTAGCACTCTACATACTCTACATGCCTCTCCTCTGCTCTAAATACAGTATCCCATATTCACTCCTGCAGCTAACACACATGAGACTCTGAAGATTGTGCACAGGCACATGCAGACATCCAGCTTGACTCAGCAAGATTGGGAAAGGTTGCTTAGCCTTGAACACTTCAGGGCACAAACCTAGAGAAAATAAACAGCAGTATCTCCGTACCCAGTCTTGTTTTGTGAGACTGAGAGAAGGCATATAATCCTAAAACTTCCTTCCCAAGATGAAATAAAAGTAGAATCAGAGAGACCCCAAGAATCCATAGCAGGACTGATTGGTAAAGGCCTTTTCCTCCAGTTGCTGTTAGTAAAGACTGGGGGAGGTGACTGCTTCTTCAAATGCTAAGATAGCAACACAAGACTTCAAGGAACATGAAAATAAAATCAAGAAAACATGACACCACCAATGAAACAAAATAAAGCATGAATTATCAATGCCAAAGAAATAAAAATTGCCTGATAAGCCGGGCTCGGTGGCTCAGCCTGTAATCCAGCGCCTTTGGGAGGCTGAGGTGAGTGAATTGCCTGAGCCCGTGGGTTCGAGACCCGCCTGGGCAGCGAGACCTCATCTCTACAATAAATCAAAAAATCAGCTGGGTGTGGTGACGCATGCCTGTAATTCCGGCTACTCGGAAGGCTGAGGCAGAAGGATCGCTGGAGCCCAGCAGGCCGAGGCTGCGGTGGCCGGGAGCAGCCACTGCACTCCAGTCTGGATGACAGAGTGAGACTACAACTCAAAAAAAAAAAAAAAATTGCCTGATAAATTATTCAAAATAATTCTTTCAAGGAAGTTCAGTGAGTTATAAGAGAACACAAATAACTCGACAAAAATCAAGAAAACAACAAATTACTAACAAAATCAGAAGTTTAACAAAGATATAAAACTATACAGAAATTCTAGAGACAAGTAATACAGTCAATGAAATAAAAATGCAATAAAGAGACTGGGTGTGGTGACTCACGTCTATAATCCCAGCACTTTGGGAGACCAAGGCTAAAGGATCACTTGAGCATAGGAGTGGAGTTTAAGACCAACCTAGGCAACATAGGAAGACCTTATCTTTACAAAAAAATTAGCTAAGCATGGTGGCATATGCCTGTAGTCCCAGCTATTCAGGAGGCTGAGGCAGGAGGATCAATTGAGCCCAGGAGTTTGAGACTGAGGTGAGCTCTGATCATGCCACTGCACTCCAGACTGGATGACAGTGAGACTCAAACTCAACACACATACACATAAATACACATACACACACACACACACGAGAGCACACACACACACTAGTGCAAACAAAAACAAAAAACACAATAGAGAGCTTCACCAGCAGACTTGATCAAGCAAAAGAATCTGTGAACTTGAAGACAAGTCACTTGGATTTATCCAGTTAGAGGAGAAAAGACTGAGATTCATGGGACAGTATCAAGTGAACATCGTGGTAGCAAGTATGCATTATGGTAGTCTCAGACAGAGAATACAAAGAGAAAAGGATTGAGAGATTATTTAAAGAAATAATGTCTGGCCATGCTTCTCTTTAAGTTCCAGCACCCTCCCCAATATGGGGAGAGTGGATCCCCTTTCTCTCTCTCTCTCTCTCTCTCTCTCTCTCTCTCTCTCTCTCTCTCTCTCTCTCTTTCTCTTTAATCTACTTCCTAAACAAACTGTATTCTTCAATCTAAAAAAGAAAAAAAATAATGGCTGAAAATTTCCCAAGTCTTGAAATGGATATAAAAAAGAAAAAAAAATAATGGCTGGAAATTTCCCAAGTCTTGAAATGGATATTGATATCCAGGTGGATAAGGCTCAAAAGTCTTAAGACAGGATGAACCCAAAGAAGATTACATTGAGATCATTGTAATTAAATTATCAAAAGTCAAATACAAAGAGAATTTTGAAAGGAGAAAAAAACAACTCATAACATACAAGGGAATCTTTATAAGGTTTTCAGAGTTTTCTGAGCAGAACTCTTGTGTGTCCAGAGAGCAGGATGATATATTCAAAGTACTGAAAGAAAAACTGCCATCAAGCATATTATAACTGACTAAGCTGTCCTTCAAAAATGGAGTAAATATAAAGACTTTTCCAGACAAACAAAAACTGAGGGAGTTCATCACCACTAAATCTGTCTTACAAGGGATAGTTATTAAAGTTAAAAATGAAAGAATACTAGTTAATAAAATAAAAAGACATAAAAGTATAAAACTCATAAAAATGTAAATATATAGTCAAATTCAGAGTACTGTAATATTGTAATGGTGCACAAAACATTTTTAAAAACTAGTTAAAAAGTTAAAAGAAAAAATATTAATAATAACTAAAGCTACAATAATTTTTAATGGATACACAATATAAAGAGATGCAAATTGTGAGCGACATCAGTGACATAAAATGTGAGATAGGGAGAAGTAAAAGTGCAATTTTCCTATGCAATAGAAGTTAAATTGTTATCAGCATAAAATAGACTGCTGCCTCATGGTAACCACAATGATTTAAAAAAGTAAATACACTAAAGAAAAAGAAATCAAAGCAAACCACTGCAAAACTCACAAAATGACAAACGAAAATAAGAAGAAAGAAAAAAGAAGAACAAAGGAAGTAAAACCAGTCCAAAAAAAAATGAACAAAACTGCAATAGTAATTGCTTACCTATCAATATTACTTTAAATGTAAATGAATTAAATTTTCCAATCAAAAGACATAGAAGATTGAATGAATCTTTTTAATTAACTAGTACCAACAATATTCTGCCTACAAGAGTCTCACTCACATGCAGCATCCCAGCGTTGGCAGGAGCATGTGGCGAGGCCAGGGAGCCACAGAGGCAACTCCAGCCCAGCCCGGAGGCAACCTGGAAGCCCACCACCAACTGCGCTCGTCCGAGGCCCAGGGACCTTCGGTCCCACTCAAGGCCAGATATTGCAGCCCCCTGCTGCGGCTGTTCCACCATACATGACTCTTGCCTGCGTGGGAGTCTCAGGTCTCAGATCCTTCCCTGGATACATTGTCTCTCACCTAGCACTCAACACCAAGCCACTGGTCACTCAGGGAGGCTCTGGGCACCCACCCCTCAGAGATACTGGTCCCAATCCTGGCTGAACTACCCTGTGGGGGTCCCAGGGCCACTCTCACCACTCACTGCCTGCCCATTGGAGTTTTGGAGCTCTGGAGCTCTGGGCCTACCCTGGCTGAGGCACTCAGCACATGACCCCAAGCTTGGGGACCCAGATAAGCAGAGAGAAATGGATCTACAAAAGACAATCTGCCTCTGCTATTCTCCAGGCAGAGATTTCCATTGCCCCATCCACCTATCAACAACCACCACCTCGGTTCCTAAGGGACAAAGCCCACATACTACTGCACGGACAGATTGTAAGGCAGAGATAAATAGATTCCAGTGTGCTTATACACCTGTTCGTGGATGCTAGAATCAGCATACACATTCTGAACCACAGCTTCCCCCTCAATAAAACCTCAAAACTGCAAAAAGTACAGAGCGCAGCCCACACTCCAACCTCAAAATTGAACAAAGCCAGAAGACCCTCATAAGGAAGAACAGGATATTGCAGAAGTGAAGCAAAATAAACCCACCTTCCCTCAAAAACAGAATTAAGGAGGGGAGGGAAAGAGATAGAGAGAGAAAAATCTACACAACTGAAGAAAAACCAAAAGAAGAATATGGGTCTCTCCCAGACCCCTGGGAGGGCAGACACTGAGAAAATTGACTTTGGAATGCAAACAATGAAGAGACCCCAGAATGACTGGTCTCAAACTACAAACCTAGATATCAAGACATTAATGGAGAGATTAAAAAGAATTCAGGAGACACAAGAAGAAACTAGGAAGGAGCTGATATCTGAGATAACAGTAATAAACAATACTGTGAATGGAATAAATAACAAACTGATAAGCATGGAAAGTGGAATTACCCGAGCAGAAGAAAGAATCTCAGAGCTTGAGGACCAAAATATAGAAATAACCCAAACACTTAAAAACACAGAAAATAAACTCAAAAAGACAAACAAAACCTTCAAGAGATGAGCGATTACTTCAAGAGACCAAACCTTAGAGTAATTGGCCTTCTTGAGACAGAAAGAGACACAGAGACCACACTGGAACAAACTTTCCATGAGATCATTCAAGAAAACTTCCCTTATCTAATCAATGATGCAAAAATTCAAACACAAGAGATTCAGAGAACCCCTGCAAGACAACAAATGAGAAGACCAACACCTAGACACATAATAATTTGCCTAAACAAAGTAGGCATAAAAGAAAAAATCCTAAAGGCAACAAGAGAAAAAGGCCAGATCACCTACCATGGAAGACCAATTAGAATAGCAGCAGATTTATCTACAGAAACCCTGCAGGCTAGGAGAGCTTGGAGTTCTAACTTCAAAGTCCTAAAATATAAACAATTTCAACCAAGAATGACCTACCCAGCCAAGCTAAGCTTCATCAGGGAGGGAGAATTAAAATCTTTCTCAGATATCCAATCCCTAAGAACTTATGCTACCACAAAACCACCTCTACTTGAAACACTTAAGAAAGTACTAAACACAGAACAAAAGGAAAAAAGAACAACGTTCTTCACAAGAGTACAGGAAAAAGAATAAAATATACATGAACCAACCCCAAAACCAAAAGAAAGACAAAAAACCAAGTGGAAGAACAACAACTCTATAAGAACTCTATGATAGGGAAGAAGTCTCACATTTCAATAATTAGCCTGAATGTGAATGGAGAAAACACACCACTGAAAAGACATAGAATGGCAAAATGAATAAAATATCACCAGGCAACAATACACTGCCTTCAAGAGACCCATCTCACTAGAAAGGACATACACAGACTCAAAGTAAAAGGATGGGAAACACATTTTCAGGCGAATGGAACACAAGAGAAAGGAGGAGTCGCAACCCTAATTTCAGACAAAATACCATTTAAGCTAACAAAAATTTAAAAAGATACAGAGGGCCACTACATAATGATAAAAGGTTCACTTCATCAACAAGAAATATCTATCCTAAACATATATGCACCCAACATAGGTGCGCCTACTTTCATAAAGCAACTTCTAGGAAAACTAAAGAAAGATATTGTCTCTAACACTGACATAACTGTGGACTTTAATACCCCACTCACAACCCTAGACAGATCATCAGGACAAAAAATCAGCAAGGAGATCTGGAACCTCAACGTGACTCTGGACCAAATGGACTTAATTGATACCTACAGAACACTACATCCAAAGACCACAGAATACGCATTCTACTCGTCACCACATGGAATGTATTCTAAGATTGACCACATGATTGGCCATGAATCAAGCATAAGCAAATTTAAAGGACCGAAGTTCTACCATACACCTTCTCGGACCACAGTGGAATAAAAATAAGCATTAACAACAGCAAGGTCCCCCCAAAACCCACAAAGACATGGACACTAAACAGCATGATGCTAAACAACTCCTGGGTCAATGATGAAACCAAAACAGAGATCAAAAGATACCTGGAAACAAATGAAAATGAAGAAACATCTTACCAAAATCTCTGGGACACCTTAAAAGCTGTAGTAAGAGGGAAATTTATATCCCTGCAAACACACATGAAGAAAATGGAAGGAACACAAATTAACAGCCTAACAAGCCACCTATGGAAGCTGGAAAAGCAAGACCACAAAAACCCTAATTTCAGCAGAAGAAACCAGATAACCAAAATAAAAACCCAAATGCAGGACAACCAGAAGACAAAAAGATAATAAAAAAAATCAATGAAACATAAAGCTGGTTCTTCGAAGGGATAAACAAGATCGATGGTCCCCTAGCTAGACTGATCAAGAAAAAACGAGAGAAAACCCAAATAAGCACAATCAGAAACACAAAAGATGAAGTCACATCTGACACTGAAGAAATACAAAAGATCATTAGAGACTAGTACGTACACTTGTATGGAAATAAACTGAAAACCTTAAGGAAATGGAGGACTTTCTGACATCACACAACTTACCTAGTTTGGAACAAGAAGAAATTGAGACCCTAAATAAACCAATAACAATCAAGGAAACTGACTACAAAATAAGAAAACTACCTACAAAAAAAACCCTAGCCCAGATGGCTTTCCAGCAGAATTCTACAAGACATTTAAGAAGGAGCTGATACCAATCCTACTGAAGGTATTCCAGGAGACTGAAAAAAATAGAATTTTCCCCAAATCATTTTAGGAAGCCAATATCACATTGATACCCAAGCCAGTTAAAGATCCAACAAAGAAAGAGAACTACAGGCCAATATCTTTGATGAACAGAGATGCTAAAATTCTCAACAAGATCCTAGCAAACCAGATTCAACAATACATCTCAAAAATCATCCATCATGACCAAGTAGGCTTCATACCTGGGATGAAAGGCTGGTTCAATGTTTGTAAAATCATAAATGTAATTAAATACATCAACAGATGTCAAAACAAAAACCACATGATTATATCATTAGATGCAGAAAAGACTTTTGATAAAATCCAGCACCCCTTCTTGATAAAAACCCTCAAACATCTAGGCATATGGGGAACATACCTCAAAATAGTAAAAGCCATCTATGAGAAACCCACAGCCAGCATACTCCTAAACAGACAAAAATTGGAACCATTTCCCCTGAACTGGAACAAGACAAGGATGCCCACTCTCACCCCTCCTGTTCAACATAGTATTGGAAGTCCTAGCTCAAGCAATCAGAGAAGAGAAGTCAATCAGGGGTATCCAAATAGGAAAAGAGGAAGTCAAGTTATCTCTCTTTGCAGATGATATGATTGTGTATCTTGAAAACCCAAGAGAATCTGTCAAAAACCTCCTTACACTGATAAAGGCCTTTGGCAAAGTCTCAGAATACAAAATAAATGTGCAAAAGACAATCACATTTCTTTACACCAATAATAAACAAACAGAAACCCAAATAAAAGCCACAATTCCATTCACAATACCCACAAAAAAAATGAAATACCTTGACATCTTCCTAACCAGAGATGTGAAAGACCTTTACAATGAAAACTACAAAACACTGCTCAAAGAAATCAAAGATGACACAAATAAGTGGAAAAATATCCCATGCTCATGGATTGGAAGGATCAACATTGTGAAGATGTCCATCTTACCTAAGGCAATCTACAAATTCAATGCAATACCCATCAAATTACCAGGAACATTCTTCTCAGACCTAGAAAAAACAACACAGAAATTCATATGGAAACACAAATGACCAAGAATAGCCAGAAGGATCCTGAGCAAAAAAAACAAAGCAGGAGGTATCACATTACCAGACTTCAAACTTTACTATAAAGCTACAATAATCAAAACAGCTTGGTATTGGTATCAGAACAGGCATATAGATCAATGGAATATAATTGAGATTCCAGAAGCAAAACCTCAATTTCTCAACCAACTCACCTTCAACAAAGCCTCCACCACCTACCACTGGGGAGAGGAGAACCTATTCAGTAAATGGTGCTGGAAAAACTG
>NW_007025647.1:20457-28034 GCF_000164805.1 Carlito syrichta
ATCAGAAGATCAACATGTGAAGATGTCCATCTACTAAGGCAATCTCAAATTCAATGCAATACCCATCAAATTACCAGCAACATTCTTCTCAGACCTAGAAAAAGCAACAGAGGAATTCATATGGAAACACAAACATCCAAGAATAGCCAAAACAATCCTCAGCAAAAAAAACAAAGCAGGTGGTATCACATTTACCAGACTTCAAACTTTACTATAAAGCTACAATCATCAAAACAGCTTGGTATTGGTATAGGATCAATGGCATATAGATCAATGGAATAGAATTGAGATTCCAGAAGAAAAACCTCAATTTCTCAACCAACTCATCTTCGATACACCCTCCACCACCTACCACTGGGGAGAGGAGAACCTATTCAGCAAATGGTGTTGGGAATACTGGCTGACCACATGCAGAAGATTGAAACAGGACCCCTATCTATCCCCATGCACAAAGGTTAACTCCAAATGGATCAGAGACCTAAATGTAAAACCTCAAACCATAAGAACCTTAGAAAATGAAGGACAATACCCTCATGGAAATCGGAACTGGCATCCAATTCCTGAACAAAACCTGAAACCCACAGGTCATAAGAGAGAAGATAGACAAGTGGGACCTTATTAAACTGACAAGCTTCTGCAAAGCCAAAGAAACCATCAAGAGAGCAGGGAGACAGCCCACAGACTGGGAAAAAGTATTTGCCAACACCAGGTCTGACAAAGGCTTAACATCTTGTATCTACAAGGAACTCAAACGTGCTGAAAAGAAAAAAACAAACAACCCCATTATAAAATGGGCAAAAGATATGAATAAACACTTCACAAAGGAAGACATCCAAGCCACCAACAGACACATTAAGAAATGTTCAACCTCACTAATCATCAGGGAGATGCAAATCAAAACCACACTGAGATACCACCTAACTCCAGTCAGAATGGCAATTATCAACAACTCAAAAAATAACAGCTGCTGGAGAGGGTGTGGTGAAAAGGGAACACTTCTACATTGTTGGTGGGAGTGTAAACTAGGGCAACCTCTGTGGAAAGCACTGTGGTGATTCCCAAAAGCTCTAAATATCAACCTCCCATATGACCCTCCCATATGACCCTGCAATCCCCCTACTGGGAATATATCCTGAAGAACTCAAATCACTCAATAAAAAAGATACCTGCACACGTATGTTTATTGCAGCATTGTTCACAATAGCAAGAACCTGGAAGCAACCATGCTGCCCATCAAAAGAGGACTTGATTTTAAAAATGTGGTACATATACACTATGGAATATTACGCAGCCATAAAAAAGAACAAAATCATGAATTTCACAGCAACCTGGATGGAATTAAAGTCTATAATACTGAGTGACCTCTCACAAAAACAAAGATCCGAGTACCACATGGTCTCACTCATATAGTGGACCTTGAATATCCAATGTAATACTGTAAGAAAATGACTGACAGTAGTGGGAAACTATGGGGGGGAGGGAGAGGGAATTAACAGTAGTAAATATCTGTCTGGGGATGGGGAAACACCTCTTATCAACAAGGGTGCCTGAATGAAATGTACTTGTATACCTAACCCTTAACTGTACCCCACAATTTCATAATTAAAAATATTGATTATTAAAAAAAAAGAATCTCACTCTAGCTTTAAAGACACATATAGGCTGAAAGTGATGAGGCGGAAAATGATATTCCATGCAAATGGCAACCAAAAGAGAGCAAAAGTGACCAAACTTATATCAGACAAAATAAATTTTGAGTCAAAAACTGCCACAAGAAAAAAAATCACTATATAATAAAAGAGATCAATTAATCAAGAGGATATGATAATTGTAAATATATATGCACCCAACATTGGAACAATTCTGTTCTGTTAAAGCAAATATTAACAGAACTGAAGGGAGATATTGACAACAGTACAATAATAGTAGGGAACTTCAGTGCCTACTTTCAACAATGGATAGCTCATCTAGACAGAAAATTAATATGGAAACATCAGATTTGTGTAACCTATAGACCAAATGGACCAAGCAGAGATACAGAACATTTCATCTAACAACAGCAGAATAGACATTCTTCTCAAGTATACATGGAACATTTTCTAGGATAGATCATATGGTGCATTATCATAGTCCACAAAACAAGTATTAACAAATTTAAGAAAATTGAATTCATATCAAGTGTTTTCTCAGACCCCAAGGGTATGAAATTAGAAATCAAGAACAGGAGGAAACTTTATATTTTAAAATTTATAAAATATGTGGAAATTTAAAAACATAATCTTGAACATGTTACATTAATATATACTAATAAACTATTTGAAAAAGAAATTAAAATGATTATTCCATTACAATAGCATCAAAAATAATAAAATATTGGGAATAAATTGAACCAAAGGTGTAAAAGATCTGCATATTGAAAACTACAAAACATTGATTAAACAAATTTAAGATACAAATAACTGAAAAGATTTCTTGTATTTGTGGTTTAGAAGAATTAATATTGCTAAGATGGTCATGCTACTCAATGTGATCTACTGATTCAGTGCAATCTTTGTCACAATTTTATTGGCATTTTACACAAAAATAGAAAAAAATTCTAGAATTCACAGAAAATCCCAACAATGAAAGAAATCTTCAGCAAAAAGAACAGAGCTATAGGCATCACACTTGCAGATTTCAAAATATATTACAAAGTTACAGCAACCCAAACAGAATGACATTGGCATAAAAATAGATACATACTCCAATGGAGCAGAATAGAAAAAACATAAATCCACACGTGCAGCCAATTTATTTTTGACAAAAGTTCCAAGAATATGTAATGGAGAAAGAATGGTCTTTTCAATAAATTGTGTTGGAAAAACTGGATATCTACATGTGAAAAAATGACATTGGACCTTTCACCAACTATATACAAAAATCTACTCACAATGGATTAATACTTAAATATAAGCCTAAAATTGTGAAACTACTAGAAGAAAACATAAGGGAAAATCTCCACAACATTGGTCTGGGCACAGATTTCTTGGATATGACCCCAAAAGCATAAGCAACAAAAGCAAAAAAGACAAGTGGGAGGGCATCAAACTAAAAAGCTTCTGTATGGCAAATGAAAAAACTAGCCAAGTGAAGAGACAATACAGAGAATGAGAGAAAATATTTGCAAACTATACATCTCATAAGGGGTTACTATCTAAAATATATAAGGAACTCAAACAACTCAATAGAAAAGCAAACATTCTGAATGAAAAATAAGCAAAGGACCTAAATAGGCATTTCTCTGAATAAGACATACAAATGGCCATAGGTACATGAAAAAATGCTCAGCTTCACTAATCATTAAGTAAATGCAAGTTAAAATCAACGTGAGATATCACCTCATATCTGTTAGAATGGCTTTGAGCAAAAATAGGATAGATAGAATGTTAGCATACACAGAAAAGGGAATTCATTTGGATTAATGAGAATATAAATTAATACAGTCATTATGAAAAACTGTTTGGAAGTTTCCTTTAAAAAAACTAAAAATAGAACTACCATATCATCCAGCAATTCCACTTCTGGATATATATATATAGAGAGAGAGAGAGAGAGAATGAAATCAGTATGTCTAAGAGATATCTGCACTCTCAGTTCATCACAGCATTATTCACAATAGCCAAGATATGGAATATGAAATAAACCTAAATGTCCATTTATGATTGAACACATAAAGAATATACATAATATATTACATATATAGTATATTATATACTCATATATATAGGTATATAATATTACTACCCTCAAGAAAGAAGGAAATTCTGTCATTTATGACATGGATGAATCTGGAGGATATTATGCTAAGTGAAATATGACAGTCACAGAAAGACAAATACCACATGATCTCACAAGTGAAATCTCAAAAAGAATCAAACTCATAAAAACAGAGAGTAGAATGGTAGTTTCCAGAAACTGCTGGGTGGGGAAAATGGGGAGACATTGGTCAAAGGAGATAAAGTTTCAGTTATACAAAATAAATGGATCTGGAGATCTAATGTACGAAATGGTGACTATAATACTGTGTTGAATACTTGAAATTTGCTAAGAGAGTAGAACCTAAGTGTGCTCATAATAAAATGTTAGCTATGTGAGGTGAAAATGTGTTCATTAGCTTAATTGTAGTAAACATTTCCCAATGTGTACATACATCAAAACACCATGCTTTACAACTTAATTATTAATTGTCAGTTGTTACAATTGTTAATGGTCAATTATACCTTATAAAGCTGGAGGAAATAAAAGAGGGGAGAGATCACAAGCAATGAATGGGAAATAACCAATTTGACTAGCATTAGAGAAAAATAGCTTTATCTGACAGGGGCTTAAAGATGTTGCTCTCTCCTCCAGGATGAAGTATTAAGTGCTAGATGCTCAAATGTTCTCTTTACCGCTGCCACAGCCACCGGCAACTTTCCAGATAGTGGCTCATCTGTCAGCTTGGGTCCCAGGAGTGAGGAAGATGTGGAGCAGAAATGCCAGCCAGCCCAAAATAGACACAAAGAAACAGAAAATAATAATTTTTGTTATTTTAATCCACTGAGATTTGAGGCAATAGCAAAATATGCTGTAGGCCATTCCAGATGATCAATCTCTCATTCTTCAGTTATCTTCCTCCTTCTATGTTCCCTCATTAACGTACTCCCAGACATTTAGAATTATCATCTGTGACATTTTTCTCCCTTTCCCATGTCTCTGATCATTCATAAGATTCTATTGATAAAGCTCCAAAATGATTCAACAACTCTACTCTCTCTTTCTTATTTCCAAAGGAGCTTTCACCATAGTTTCCATCATCTATTGCCAACTATGAAACTATATTCATGCCTGGTCTCTAACCTTCCAGTCAATTATTTGTGCAGTTAGCCTGTCCATCTTGTACACAATGGACATTAAGTCATTCAATTACTTAGAACTTTCTATGTTTTGTTACTGCTAATTAAAAACTCAAATTCTGCCATTGCCCACTGCAGTCATTGCCTTGCTAAGCTATGGTGTGGCCATGTACTCTTTGAGCTATGGCCAGGCCATGCTTCCTGGCTTTGGCCCCCTCCCCTGCCTTGGGGTGGTGAATCTTCTCTGTCTCTCTCTCTCTCATTTACTTTCTAAATAAACTGTTTCCTAATCTAAAAAAAAAATTCAAATTCTTTAATGAGGTACTCAAGACTTTCAATACCATATTTCCAAATAAATGTCTCAGCTATATTTAGCACTCAAATTTATATCTTTTGTACTTCAGGAACCTTTTCAAAGGAGGGCTTTGAGTTTTGGATGAATGTGAACATTGATCATAATTTCTGGTTTTTGTTTTTGTTTCTTAAGATTACAAATTCTAAGGCCTATAAATTATCCCACATATTATGTGGAACTGATAAGATCTAGATATCCATGGAGAGGGCTTTAAAGTTCCATCCTGTAAGACTCAGACCAAATGAGAAAATGAATCTATATGTTAAATTATAACAAAAGACAGCCATAGGTAAACTCACAATTAGTGATTTAATGCTCTTCTATCTTAACATATCTCAATATGATTTATTTTCTTTACAAAAACTTGCAGTATTTTAAAATATTTTCCTTCATTCTATTTTCAAGTATTCTAGAACTATACACTATTTAAAACAATAGTAACTCATTATCAGAGACAAAGAAACTTCACTTGTTATTCAGTCAGTTCAACATATTAATAAGCACACAACACATATAAGAGACCATGTCTTTTTGTATTTTTATCTCAAGAAGATAACATCTTGCACAGAATGGCCAACAAACATTCTGGGTTTTGATCAGCTGTAAGGATACAAGGTGAATTACTCATACAACCTGCTCACAAAGACCATCAAATATTTAGGAAAGACAGTGAAAATCATCCATAGTGCAAATCAAAGTGAAACAAATACCAAATGAAAATACAAGCCTTATGTTATAAGAGCCTGAAGAAAGAAAAAAATGCACTCTAGTTGTGAGCATACAGGAACATTTAAAAGAGTATGTTGCATATTTTTGGAAGTTCTAGCTAGAGCAATCAGAGAAGAGAAGGTGATCAGGGGTATCTGAATAGGAAAAGAGGAAATCAAGTTATCCCTCTTGCAGACAACATGATTCTATACCTCAAAAACCCACGAGAATCTGTCAAAATCCTCCTTGCACTGATAAAGGACTTTGGCAAAGTCTCAGGGTATAAAATAAATGTGCAAAAGACAATCTCATTTCTATACACCAATAATAAACAAACAGAAACCCAAATAAAAAGCCTAATTCCATTCACAATTGCCACCAAAAAATGAAGTACCTTGGCATCTTCCTAACCAGAGATGTGAAAGACCTTTACAATGAAAACTACAAAACAGTGCTAAAAGAAATCAAAGATGACACAAACAAGTGGAAAAATATTCCATGCTCATGGATTGGAAGAATCAACATTGTTAAGATGTCCATTCTACCTTAGGCAATTTACAAATTTCATGCAATACCCATCAAATTACCAGCAACATTCTTCTCAGACATAGAAACAGCAATACAGGAATTCATATGGACACATAAGCAACAACAAATTTCGAAAACAATCCTCAGCAAAAAAAAAAAAAAAAAAGCAGGAGGTATCACACTCCCAAACTTTAAACTTTATTATAAAACTACAATAATCAAAACAGTCTGGAATTGGTACAAGAACAGGCATATAGACCAATGGACTCGAATTGAGATTCCAGAAGCAAAACCTCAATTTCTCAACCAACTCATCTTCAACAAAGCCTCCACCACCAACCACTGGGGAAAGGAGAACCTAGTCAGTAAATGGTGCTGTGAAAACTGACTGACCACATGCAGAAGATTGAAACAGGATCCCTACCTATCCCTATACACAAAAATCAACTCTAAATGGATCAAAGACCGAAATGTAAAATGTCAAACTATAAGAACCTTAGAAAATGCAGGAAAAACTCTTATGGAAATTGGAACTGGCAACCAATTCCTCATCAAAACACGAAGTGCCCATGCCATAAGAAATAAGATAGACATGTGGGACCTCATCAAACTGACAATCTTCGGCAAAACCAAATAAACTATCAAGAGAGCTGGGAGACAGCCCACAGACTGGAAAAAATATTTGCCAACTCCATGTCTCACAAAGGCCTAACATCTAGGATCTACAAGGAACACAAACATGCTGAAAAGAAAAAAACAAACAGCCCCATTACAAAGTGAGCTAAAGATATGAATAGACAGTTCTCAAAAGAAGACATACAAACAGCCAACAGATACATGAAAAAATATTCAGCCTCACCAGTTATCAAAAAAATGCAAATTAAAACTACACTGAGATACCACCTAACTCCAGTCAGAATGGCCATCATCAATAACTCAAAAAATAACAGATGCTGGATAGGATGTGGCAAAAAGGGAACACTACTACACTATTGGTGGGAGTGTAAACTAGTACAGCCTCTGTGGAAAACAGTGTGGCGACTCCTAAAAGTTCTAAAAATCGACCTTCCATTTGACCCTGCAATCCCCCTACTGGGAATTATACGCAAAGG
>NW_007025647.1:28350-60826 GCF_000164805.1 Carlito syrichta
GTCTATAATATTGAGTGATCTTTCACAGAAACAAAGAAATGAGTATCACATGTTCTCACTTATAAGTGGACCTTGAACAACTATTGTAATACTATAAGAAAGGGATTGACAGTGGCAGGAAACTGTGGGGGGGCAGGGAGGTGGAATTGGCAATAGTGGGAATCTTCCTGGGGAAGGGGGTACCTGCACAATGAATATTTGTATACCTAACCCTGAATTATACCCCAAAATTTTAAAATTAAAAAACAATAATAATTTTTAAAAGAGTATGTTGCATTTGAGCAATACCTTCATTTTTTCTGGAAGGGAATAACGAGAAACCATTGTAGAGTTACAGATTAGTATAGCCAATATATGGAAAAATGGAATTATCTTACATGACTGAGAAACAGGAAATAGAATGTTGGATCAGAATACATACAGTGGAGTAGTAGGAGATTTGGCTAACAAGGTAACCTGATATCATATCACAAAGAGCCTTGAATGCCAACCAAAAATTTTTGAACTTAATTTTTTAAGCTACTGAACAAACACTATAGGATTGTAAAAGTAATATAACCTAACTCATTTTAGGAAGATGATTCTAATGGCATATTAAGTACTGATAATGTTTTTAGATGTTATCTAACAGGAAGCTAAATTTTCATAATGACAATAGGTTCATTGTTCATTCTTTTAAGGGTACCTGAATATTATACTTTACTCTCCCAGAAGGTCTCTGAATGGTACTATAAGAGTGAGCACATAGTGCATTTCATCACATTGTCCTATTTGGCATGCAATATGGTTGACTTTGCATAAAATATTTTCATATGAGTGTGTAATAGCCAGATAACCTTACCTCTGTTCAACAGGTCCGAGTCATTTAAAATGATTAAAGACTAAGAAGCCATAAAATTGTTCCAGTGGATTAAATAGTTCAAGGATGATGGTTATTGCTTATCAACAGTTTTCCCATTAATCCAGCATTCCTATGCTCAGCAATGTTCTCTCAAGGCCAAAACCATTTCTTTGGGGTTGGTGAGTACAGGTGTCCTCCATTCTTGGCAGCCTTGGTCTCTTGCCTCACCATGATGAGCCCAGCTGTTCACAAAGCTATTTTCATGCTTTTCAGCTAATATCCTGCAGCAGTGCAGTGAAGAAGGTCCCTTTCTGATTGCAGGTATGCAACACGAGTTAATTACTAGAGCTTCTTTCTGATAATACGCAAATGAAATAATCTTAAAAGATGAAATTTATGAGTGAAAGTTCCATTTCTGTTTCAATATATCTACAGAGAAAAGAGAGCAATACAAGGTAACAATAATTTCTTATAGTTTCCTAGCAATGAAAATCATAAATCACAAGAAACATTAAATATCCTCTAGCTCCATAAGAATGTGGGTCAAGACTCCACAAAAATACAGTGAACCAAAGCCTTAAACCTCATCAGTCTTTTCCACCTTTATAACTTTTCTGATAGGCAAGTATAATGCTAAAAAGAACACATCATTTTATAAAAACCACCTATGATCTGATTGAGAAAACAGCACAAACCAATTCAAAGCCTCTCAGTCAATGTGACATTTAGCTTAGCAGAGAGGTTAGTGGAGAGTAATTAATTGCTTAATCATATGCAAAAGAACATGTACTAGGATGGAAGAATTTTTGGCAACATTTCAGTAAAAGATACATTAGTAGTGACTGCTTCAATGCCTCTTTCTATAAAGGAACAGTACTGACACTTTAACACCACATATATTTATTATGATCATGTCCAATCCTGTTCCTGTATATGTAAACAAAAGCATTCCTTAGCCTTGTCATTTTTCGATTAATAGAAATTTGTTTAGGAAAGTGTATTTTCAAATAGCTTTAAAAAGTTTATCATTATCATAAAGATGCTTCTGTTAGGTACCACAGTCATACTTTGCCCAGTATTTTACTTAGATGAAAGTAATAAAACATTTGCCTACAATGCACACATGCAGATTTCATTCATAAGTGTAGAGTGCATGAAAAAATTTCCCCATCAAAAAATGGATCAAGTGCACTTAATACCTTGAAAGACTAGTGCTCCATTTCCTGATTTGTGTCTAAAATATGATGAAGGAAGTGCTTAAGAGTATTATTTAGATTTATACCCTTATAGATTAACACAATATGATACCTCTGCTCAAGATATAAATGCAAATTAAATGGTCACTATTTCTTGATAATTCTCACAGTTACTGCACATCAGAAGTCCAAACAAAACTTGACTGGATTCTCTGCTCAGGTTTCCCTGAGCCTAAATCAAGATATTAGCTAAGTGAAGTGTTATCTCAAAGCCATTATTCTAAGCAAATTAACCTAGAACAGAAAATCAAATACCACATGTTCTCACTTATAAGTGGGAATTAACACTGCGCACACATAAAAATAAAAATGGGAACAACCAACACTGGGAACTCCTAAAGGAGGTAAGGAGAGAGGGAGGCAAGGGTTGAAAAATTACCCATTGGATATTATGCACATCATTTAGATGACTGGGTTAATAGAAGCCCAGGCCTCACCATCACACAATATACCCATGTTTTGAGAAATATTCCTCAAAACTGTAAGAACCATCTATGATAAATTCACAGCCAACATTTTTCTCAGTGAGCAGAAACTGTAAGCATTCCCCCTAAGAATGAGAACAAGACAAGGATGGTCACTCTCGCCCCTCCTATTCAACATAATGCTGGAAGTCCTAGCCAGAGCAATCAGACCAGAGAAAGAAATCAGAAGTAACAAAATAGGAAAAGAGGAAGTTGAGCTATTCCTCTTTGTGAGTGATATGATTTTGTACTTTAAAACACTAAGAAGTCTATCAAGCCTCCTCACACTGATAAACAACTTCCATAAAGTCTTGAGTTACAAAATAAAAATGCAATAGGCCGTTGCATTTTTATACATCAGGTACAAGCAAGTGGAGAACCAAGTAAAAAGCACAATCCCATTCACAATAGCTACACAAAAAAATGAAATACCTTGGCATCCACCTAACCAGAGAAGTAAAAGACCTTTACAGTGAGAATTACAAAACACTGCTCAATGAAATCAAGGATCACGCAAACAAATGGAAAAATATTCCATGCTCAGGGACTGGAAGAATCAATATTGTCAAGAAGTCCATCTCGCTCAAGACAATCCACAGATTCAATTTAATACCCATCAAATTACCAACATCACTTTTCTCAGACCTGGAAATGACAATGTAGAAATTCATATGGAAACAGAAAAGAGCATAAATACTTGAAACAATCCTCAACAAAAGGATCAAAGCATGAGGTATCACACTCCCAGACTTTAAACTTTATTACAAGACTACAGTAACCAAAACAATATGGTATTGGTACCAAAATAGGCACATAGAACAATGAAATAGAATGGAGATCCTGGAAGCAAAAACACGGTCTCTCAACCAACTCATTTTTGACAAAGCTACCAATAACAATCACTGGGGGAAAGGGACCATGTTTAGCAAATGATGCTGAGAAAACTGGCTGACCGCATGCAGAAGAATTAAACCAAACCCCTACATCACCATATACAAAAACCAACTCAAAATGAATCAAAGACCTAAACGTTAAACCTCAAACTATAAGAATCCTAGAAGAAAACGTAGAAAATATTCTTATGCACATTGGAGTAGGCAACAAATTTTTGACCAAGTTCCCAAAAGTGAATGCCATAAAAACTAAGATAGACAAGTGGGATCTCCTCAAACTGAAAAAGCTTTGTGTAGCAAAAGAAACTATCAAGAGAGTAAAGAGACAACCTATAGAATGGGAAAAAATATTTGCAAATTATGCATCAGGCAAAGGTCTAACAACCCGGATCTAGAAGGAACTCAAACGAAGTGAAAGGGAAAAAAAAAAAAACATTAAAAAGTGGGCAAAGGACATGAACAGACACTTCTCAAAAGATGACATACAGGCAGCCAACAGACATATGAAAAAATACTCAGCCTCACTAATCATCAGAGAAATGTAAATCAAAACTGCAATGAGATACCACCTAACTCAAGTAAAGATAGTTATTTTTAATGTCAAAAAAAAAGATGCAGGCATGGGTGCAGAGAAAAGAGAAAACTTCTGCACTGTTGGTGGGAGTGTAAGCTTGTTCAATCTCTATGAAAAGCACTGTGGTGATTTCTAAAAGAACTAAAAATTGACCTTTCATATGGTCCAGCAATCCCTCTCTTGGGAACATACACAGAAGAACATAAATAATTCTACAAAAAAGACACCTACACATGCATGTTTATTGCTTCACTATTCACAATAGCAAAAACATGGAACCAACCCCACTGCCTATCGAAAATGAACTTGATAAAGAAAATGTGGTACATATATACAATTGAGTATTATGCAGCCGTAAAGAACAAAATCATGGACTTTGCAGCAAATTGGATGGGGTTGGAGAGAGAGCATCATATTAAGTAAACTATCACAGAAACAAAGAACTGAATACTGCCTGTTCTCACTCATAAGTGGCCCTTGAGCATTAGTTACATTAACACAAGGATGGAATTGGCAGTCACTGGGCACTACTGGGGGGGGAGAGAGGGAATGGGAGAGGATTGTCTGGGCCATGTGACAACACAAAGGGTACTTGAGTCATTGCCATGGGGAGTAAGGGCCAGTTAGTAGCCCAAACTTCACCTGCATGTAGCCTACTTATGTAGTTAATCCTCACTTGTACATCACATTCCTATAATAAAATAAATTTTTTTTAAAAATCAAAGTTAGTGAACATACTGAACTGAGCAAAAAAATGCATGGGACACTAACTATCTCTGTAGTTTTGCAGCAAGTCTTCAAGGAAAGAAAAAAATTAAAAATGGAAATCAAAAAGAAAAAAAAAACCTGTACATGTACTCCTTGACTCTAAGAATAAATAAATAAACAAGCAACCAAACAAACATCAGAGGATTCACACTAGACAGTACTAAGGCACTAACACTTTCAGACATTACTCTTAAATCAGAGTTTTAATTTTAAAGAACAATCTAAAGTTAAAATATAGAAAATACTTTTATTTAGCCTTAAAATGAGGAGTGTGATTTTTTGGACCGTTACAATTATGTTCAAAATGTATCTTTTTTGGATTGAAAGAATTTTTGATTTTTTGAAAAGTAAATATTTATGAAATTCAACTCTGAAATCACTTAATGTTACGCTATTATTTCTAGTGTTTAGGTGGTAGCCATAATAAAAATCTTATATATCAAAATTTCAAGGGTGTGGATAAAGCAGAAGCCTTATATACATATTTGCATAGTAGAAAATAAGCAAAACTTAACTCACTGAGCTAAGTACCTATTTCAACACAATGGAAAAGGAAAAGAAAATTAAATCCAGATAAAGTACAAGAGAGAAAATACTACAAGTAGAGATTAATAAAACAAAAAGAAATAAAACTTGGAGAGTTGGCTAAGGCAAAATTTGGTTCATTGCAAGGACTCAAACAAGTCCTTGTTTAGATAAATATTTTTAAAAAGAAAGATATAAACAATGGATATCATATGTCTCTACCAGCTAATTCTAAAAAAAAAAAAAGAACACTTTTTGGGGGGACAGGGTTTCACTCTCACTCTGTTGCTCAGGCTGAAGTGCAGTGACTGCTCACTGCAACCTCAACCTCCTAGACTCTGGATATCTTTCTGCTTCACTCTCTCGAATAGCTGGGACTATAGGCACATGCCTCCAAGCCTGGATTTTTTTTTTTTTTTTTTTTTTTTTTGCAGCGATTAGGTCTTACTTTGTTCCCCGGGCTGATCTCAAACTCCTGAGCTCAAGCAATCTTCCCACCTCAACCTCCCAAAGTGCTGAGATTAAAGGCATAAGCCATAGCACCTGGCTTGAAAATTTTGAAGGTAGAAATAATACCAATTTTGAAAACAATTTTTGAGATAATAGAGAAATACAAAAACTCCCAACTTATTTTATAAAACTGTCAAAAAGGAAATTAGAAGAAAGGAAATCCTGAGAAAAATTCACTCCTAAATGTAAGTGCAAAAGTTGACTCCAGAAAGAAAGATATAAAAAGATCAATGCATGACCAAATCTGAAATACTTTGTTGCTCTTTTTATTCCATCTTGCAAGTAAGATTCAAGGGGCCAATATTCTGAAGATAAGCAATCCACAAGCTATATTTGTCCCCAGGGACTCTCACCATATATCTGTAGAAAAAATGAGTCTACAGTAGTTAGGACCTACATTCACTGCAAAGCCTACAGAGATCCTCATATAAACCAAACAAATACTCTCTACCTATCAAACACAATCTAAGATTTCCCAACAACTTCCAGATATTTGAGGGAAAAAAAGTCTAATGGGGAGTGCAGGGGTGAGAACCACCAAACTTAAATTACAAAAAAATTAATATTGCAATTAAATGGACCTGGTTGAGAAACACAGAAAAAAAATCTAAATAAATATAACTGATAATCTCAGAGAAAGAGACTTTTTTTCATAATAAAAAAACAACATGCTTCTCAAGAATAAATAATTTTGATGCTTAAAAATTAAATATAAATATACATAATTCTTATTTTTTTATTGTAAAAGCGATTTTTTAAACATATTTTTTATTTTAAAATTGTGGAGTACAGTTAAGGGTTAGGTATACAAATATGCATCGTTCAGGCACCCTTGTTGATAAGGGGTGTCCCCCGGCCCCAGACAGATATTGACTACCATTACTCTCACCACCCTTGCCCTCCCCGTCCCCCCCATAGATTCCCACCACTGTCGATCCTTTTCTTACAGTATTATGATAGATGTTCAAGGTCCACTTATGAGTGAGAACATGTGATACTCAGATCTTTGTTGCTGTGAAAGATCACTCGGTATTATAGACTCTAGTTCCATCCAGGTTACTGTGAAATTCATGAATTTGTTCTTTTTTATAACTGCGTAGTATTCCATTGTGTATATGTACCACATTTTTTTAATCCAGTCCTCTTTTGATGGACAGCATGGATGTTTCCAGGTCTTGCTATTGTGAACAATGCTGCGATAAACATATGTGTGCAGGTATCTTTTTGATAGAGTGATTTGAGATCTTCAGGGCATATTCCCAGTAGGGGGATTGCGGGGTCATATGGGAACTTTTAGGAGTCACCACACTGCTTTCCACAGAGGTTGCACTAGTTTACACTCCCACCAACAGTGTAGAAGTATTCCCTTTTCACCACATCCTATCCAGCATCTGTTACTTTTTGAGTTACTGATAATGGCCATTCTGACTGGGAGTTAGGTGGTATCTCAGCGTAGTTTTAATTTGCATCTCCTTGATGATTAGTGAGGTTGAACATTTCTTCATGTGTCTGTTAGCCACTCATATGTCTTTTTTTGTGAAGTGTCTGTTCGTATCTTTTGCCCACTTAGTAATGGGGTTGTTTGTTTTCTTTTCAGCACATTTGAGTTCCTTGTAGATCCGAGATGTTAAGCCTTTGTCGGACCTGGAGTTGGCAAATACTTTTTCCCAAGTCTGTGGGCTGTCTCCCTGCTCTCTTGATGGTTTCTTTGGCTTTGCAGAAGCTTGTCAGTTTAATGAGGCCCCACGTGTCTATCTTATCTCTTATGGCTTGTGCATTTTGGATTTTGTTCAGGAATTGAATGCCAGTTACAATTTCCATAAGGGTATGTTCTGCTTGTTCTTATTGTTTGAGGTTTTACATTTAGGTCTCTGATCCATTTAGAGTTAATTTTTGTGTATGGAGATAGAAAGGGGTCTTGTTTGAGTCTTCTGCATGTGGTCAGCCAGTTTTCCCAGCACCATTTACTGAATAGGTTTTCCTTTCCCCAGTGGTAGTTGGTAGAGGCTTTGTCGAAGATGAATTGGTTGAGAAATAGAGGTTTTGCTTCTGTAATCTCAATTCTATTCCATTGGTCTATATGTCTGTTTCTGTACCAGTATCAAGCTATTTTGATTATTGTAGCTTTATAGTAAAGTTTGAAGTCTGGTAATGTGATACCACCTGCTTTGGTTTTTTTTGCTGAGGATTGTTCAGGCTCTTCTTGGTCATTTGTGTTTCCATATGAATTCCTGTATTGTTTTTTCTAGCTCTGAGAAGAATGTTGCTGGTAATTTGATAGGTATTGCATTAAATCTGTAGATTGCCTTAGGTAAGATGGTCATCTTCACAATGTTGATTCTTCCAGTTCATGAGCATGGGATATTTTTCCACTTGTTTGTGTCATCTTTGATTTCTTTGAGCAGTGTTTTGTAGTTTTCATTGTAAAGTTCTTTCACATCCTTGGTTAGGAATATGCCAAGTTATTTCTTTTTTTTTTTTTGTGGCTATTGTGAATGGGATTGTGCTTTTTATTTGGGTTGTTTGTTTGTTACTGGTGTAAAGAAATGTGATTGTCTTTTGCACATTTATTTTATACTCTGAGACTTTGCCAAAGTTCTTTATCAGTGTAAGGAGGCTTTTGACAGATTCCCTTGGGTTTTTAAGGTACACAGTAGTCATGTCATCTGCAAAGAGAGATAACTTGGCTTCCTCTTTTCCTATTTGGATACCCCTAATCACCCTTTCTTTTCTGATTGCTCTGGCCAGGACTTCCAATACTATATTGAACAGGAGGGAAGAGAGTGGGCATCCTTGTCTTGTTCCAGCTTTCAGGGGAAATGGTTCCAATTTTTGTCTGTTTAGTAGTATGCTAGCTGTAGGTTTCTCATAGATGGCTTTTACTATTTTAAGGTATGTTCCATGTATGCCTAGATGTTTGAGGGTTTTTATCAAGAAGGGGTACTGGATTTTATCAAAAGCTTTTTCTGCATCTAAGGATATAATCATGTGGTTTTTTTTCTGACATCTGTTGATGTATTTAATTACATTTATTATCTAGCGAATGTTGAACCAGCCTTGCGTTCCTGGGATGCAGCCAACTTGGTCACATACTTCTTATAAATTCATATTAAATATATTATTTATTTCATAGAGTTTAAATATTTATATAATATATCTAAAATAGCTGATTTATGTAGATGCACACACATAATTATGTTCATGATGAATGCTGAAAGTTTAAAACACACACACATATTAATAGGCTGAAAATAAAAAGAAAGTCAGATACAAAGGCCTAACATCTAGGATCTACAAGGAACAGAAATGCATCAAAAGGAAAAAAAAAACAGCCCCTTTAAAAAGTGGGCAAAAGACATGAATAGACACTTCTCAGAAGAAGATATACGGGCAGCCAACAGACACATGAAAAGGTGCTCAGCCTCACTCATCATCAGAGAAATGCAAATCAAAACCACACTGAGATACCACCTAAACCCATTAAGAATAACCATCATTAATAAAACAAAAAACTGATCTGGTGAAGATGTGGAGAAAAAGGAATGCTTACTAATTCACTAGTTTTTCTTAATAGTTTTGCCACCGATATATTTATCCTTGAACACTATATTGTTAAATTTTGCCTGTTTTTATGCATGACATAAACAAAATTATGCTGTGTTTTTCTAGGACTTTCTTTTTTTGCTCAGTCTTATATTTTTGAGGTTCATTTGTTTTCCCAACTATATATGCTCTCAAGATATAAATATACTAGACTAATATGTTCTCACTCTTAAGCAGACCTTGAACAATTACAATACTATAAGAAAGGGAGTGGCATTAGTGGAAAGCTGTCAGGGGAGGGGGGTGCAATTGGCAGTTGAGGGAAACTGCTAGGGGAGGGAGGGGCATACCTCATCAACAAGGGTACCTGCATAATCAATGTTTGTATACCTAACCCTGAATTGTACCCCACATCTTTATAATAAAAATGATAATAATAAAATTAAATTAAAAAATAAGAGAGTCAGATAAATATGAATTAGTGAGATGGAAGATAAAACAAAGGGATTCTTAAAGCAAAAACAAAGCACAAAATGCCAAAAAAATGGAAAATATATAGAAAGTTGACTGGCATGAATACATGAAAATATACCTATAGTATCATTGCTGTAATAGTGAAAAGCTGAAAATATTAGAAATGCCATTTACTTATTGAATTGTTAAATAATTTATGTTGCATTGATATTTGTTAACTATTACATATATAATAATAGCTGCATTCAGTTGTGAGAAAAAATAATAAGCAGGAGCTTAAGCAAGTGACTAGACTTCTGTCAAACAGCTATTCAAGCAAAGAACACATAAATTTGTTGATTTTGTTTGTTTTAGCTGGAAACATTGATGCTCTCAATAAAACTGGGATTCTCTTAGAAGGAAGAAAACATTGGATATTAAGTAGGCTTCTAACCATCACTACAAACTATAAAAGAGTGATAATTTATTCAAATTAAAATGGCATACCATTGTCACAGAAACATATACATAATATCATTCTATGTAAAATGAAAAAAATCAAACTATATTTCTGTTTTTATATGGATTTCTTGGTGTTACTCATAAAAATGAAAACACAAAAATATTTGCATTAATTTGAAATTTGTAATTAAAAAAATGACCAGGGAGAAAATTAAAAAAAGAATCCCTGCAAAATATCAAAGTTAGTTATAGCTGAGTTAGGGAAGCATGAATTGTCATTAATTTTACTTTGTGCTTTTCTGTATTTTTTCTATTAAGCATGTTTATTTTGGTAATCAACATAAAAGCAACAAATGGATATGTATAAAATATGGTATTAGCTAAGGGAATTTTTATAAGTCTTGAAGAGGTAGGTCATCAGAATAATTTAAGAGAACAGAATAATCTCTGATGGAAAATCTGATTATTTCCTTTAGGACTTTTTCATTTGTTTTCTTGACTGTGTTTTAATTTTTGTTTGTTTATTTTACTGATTTTCAACATCAAAACGTTTCATAACCAGGTATTATTAAAATGGAGATACAAATTTAGAGACACCTGTTTAGTTCCTGTTTTGTTTAATGAATTCACATTGATTGCCAGTGTGCCAACTTGATTATCATCTCCCCAGGCACAGGAAGACAGCATTCTTTTCTGGAGAAAGCCAATATATGTTATCTAAAGCAAATATTTTTCACAACAGTTTTAAATTAATATTTAAAATCACAAATGCTACTCTGACTTTTATTGTGCGGGTCTCTCTCTCTCTATCTCTCTTTCACCCTCCCTCTTTCTCTCCTTACAGTTTAATTACCAAAGAAGCAGACTCCTGGGATAGAGGATAAAATCTAAATAATCCATTTCCTCCCAAGGCTCGCCTTATAGAAAGTATCATTTTTTTTTCCTTGGCCCCTTCATTTTCAGTGCTGCTAGTTTGATCTTCAGCTTACTGATAACTTACTCCTTAATAAATCATAGACAAGAAGGTATATGAATTAAGGCCATGGGAGTATATCAAACATTTGATGCCCTGGAGCTGCTATCTAATTCTTACCATCACCCTTAGGTGACTTATCTCAAAGCAGTGAATTTTGAAAGAACTTGGTCTGTTATAATACCAATTCATATTTATCTCACAGGACTGCTATAAAAAAAAAACTGAAATATTTCAAATGAAAAAAGTTTGGAATGTTAAAGAGAGAGTATATGGCAAAAGAAAAAAATCCCCTTTTTTCTAACACTAGTATTTGTCTGCAAAACACAGGAGTCAGATTCTGCTTGTAGAATATGCAAAATTTTCTAGATAATGCTTTTAGTTCCTTTAGGCTATGTCACATTCTTAAAGCATTTTCTATCTTCTGGGTCATCACATTTCATAATCTAAAGGACCATCAGTTGAAATATACACTATTAACTCAGGAAAATTGCTTCAGTTCTCAATGAGAAAGAAGTTCCTTCTTGTTGCTTAGGATCTTGTCTAAAATTTTGACTCTCCAAAGAGGCCTCCAACTTTAAGCAGCAAGTTGCAGAATCAGCAATATTGGTAATAGGTAGGAGTGGAATCACTAAAAATTTAGCCCACCAATTTTTCTCATATCCATTCTTCACAGAGTAAAATTGCAGTATTTTCAGACTTCCTTTGAATAAGGAGTTTCTATAACCATGAGTTTAAAAAAGCAGCATACATCTCTATCATGTCAGACATTTCAAGGAGATCAAAAACAATAAAATAAAGATTTACATATAGTACTGGGCATGTTACTATAATTCCTCTTTCTCATTTTGTGTTTGAAATTCTGATTTGAGAGTCAATACAATTTTCATTTTACCAAATTACAAGAGCTATTTAACTGACCTGGATACATAGTACATTACATGAAGGCTTTTTTAAAACATAGGTATTATAATCTTTAATTAGTTTTTCCTAAAACTATCCATATTATCAAATTGAAATTATGTGATCAAAGAATAGTTATCTTCATTGAAAGAAAGACAATTTCTTGGAAAATCAGGAAGTTCAGATAGGGCAAAAAGATCTTTCCTTCTTAAGTAATACATTTCAGGTTTTGGTATCTAAAGTAAATATAGTTATCAGACAGGATGACTCTACCAAGAAGAAAAATTAAGTAAGCAAAGTTAGCATTCTGGCCTCTAGCCAAAAATTCCATCCTGTGTGCTTTCCTACAATTGTGTGGTCCAATATCCACTGTCTCCTGTTGCCAACAAAAGCTGGTCTTCAAGTCTGGTAATATACCAAGGCAGTGAAATTTCAGGATGAATTTAATTCCATAGTTAACTTCTTTCAGTTGCATTTTAATTATTATCTTTAAATTTTTCCAAATACAGATATGAATTTCAAGTGTTAATTTTAGTTAATAGTAACCCTCCACAACCAACACTTCCTGAATCAAGATGAGCAAGAAGAATATAAAAAAAAAGAGAGAGACATAAATTTTAGATGCTGTTCATTATTAATATACTGCTACCCCAAAAAAATTATACATATTTTTGATGTTTCATTTCCTCCTCCATAAAATAGGTAACTCAGGTCTTCTTCAATGAATTTTGTAATAAATTACCAATATGTTAGAAAATTCAGAAACCACAAAAAATTTTGTTAGTTTCCTTTTTGTATACCTCTCATGTCAATGGTTTATTTCTCTTTATTGCATTTCTCCTCTGTAGCTAATGATCTGATTTACATTTACCTTTGTATTGATACATAATAGATGTAGATAGTGGGGGTACAAGTGACAATTAGTTACATTTATATAATGTGTAAAGGTTATATCAGGATAATTGGGACATTTGTCACCTTAAATATTTATCTTTTCTTTATGCTAGGAACATTTGAATTATTCTCTTCTAGTTATTTTGAAATGTTCAATAGATTGATGTTGACTATACCTTTATGTTAACTATAGCCACTCTACTGATCTGTTAAACACTATTAATAGGTACAGATGTACAGTTGTGAGAATTAAGTTATTGTTAATAAAGGAAGTGTCAGATCAAACTTTTGCATCCAAATTGCTGATAGGACTCCTACACAACAAAAAATAACAGAAATAAACTGGATTGAAGTAAAACTTACCCACATTATTCCAACATCTTTCTTGGTTCTTTTACTTTTTTTTTTTTTTTTTGAGTTGGAGTCTCACTCTGTTGCCCAGACTGGAGTGCAGTGGCCACTTCCAGCCACCACAGCCTCGACCTGCTGGGCTCCAGCGATCCTTCCACCTCAGCCTTCAAAGTAGCTGGAACTACAGGCGTGCGCTACCACACCCAGCTAATTTTTTGATTTATTGTAGAGATGAGGTCTCACCAAGTTGCCCAGGCGGGTCTCGAACCTGCGGGCTCAGGCAATCCACTCACCTCGGCCTCCCAAAGTGCTGGGATTACAGGCTGAGCCACCGAACCCAGCCCGTGGTTCTTTTAAATATAATTCTTCATGAACTCAGTACCAAGATAGCATATTTTTGTTCTTCTCTGCTTTATATACTCTTTCAAATCTCTAAATTCTTGTATTTTATCTTACCTTTTTAAAAAAGTCTAGCGCTATCTAGTTTCCAATTCTTTCATCACTGTTTGATTGTTAAAGATTTGAAATAGAAACTCTTCTCTTGATATGTATAGAGAATGTTGAAGTGAGAATGTATAGTTTTATTTCTGTTCCTCTTGACTTCAGTAATGTAGAAATGAGGTGATTATTTCACCCAGAAGATTTTTCTTCAATGGTAGGTGCAGTAGTGGAACTTTGGAAACAAAGATAAAAATAGTAATAAGAAAAATATTCATGTCACTATCCTTTCATCTTTCATCATGTGTGTGATGTAAATGTTATGATACGTATAGGCAATATAGTGTATTGATTAAGATCACAGGCTCTAAGATCACGCAGGTTTGATTGAAATCTAATTTCCTCACTTCCCAGCTATGTCACATTGTGCAAATTATTTAACATCTGTAGGATTACTAACGCAAACAGAAATGCATTAGTGAACATTTAACCTTGATTTATAGTTTCATTAGTTATTTTCTAAAAAGAAATACTGGAACAGAAGATAATGATTTAAATATGTGAAGTATAAGAGGGCAGATGTTTGAGTTCTTTAACAACAATGAGAGCATTTCTAATGCCTTTGGAATCTAAAACCTCACAAAACACTTTCCCCTCAGCAACCTGGTGACTTCCCCTCAAATTTCACAGCGAAAACGGAAGCCATTAGAAAGTTTGTCATTTCTTTACCATCAAATCTCAAAGCCTTCCTGCATTAACACCCATATTCCCATATTTTGTCCTGTTTCAACAAAAGATATGACCATACATCTGTTCATAGCTAGTCTCCCCACTTTGCTCTGAATTAAATTCCCCCTTCACCTTTTTTTAAGGCCTATGAAATGACAGTTATCTAGCTCTCTCCTGGTAAATGGTCCGAGGTCCCCTATGCTCAAGCTTTCTTCTATCTCCAATCCAAACCCTCCCCCTGTCAAACCTATAATCCTTTTCAAATCCTCCTTATGCACAACCTCCTCCTTCCGTTTCCCTCTCCTCCTCATACTCACTTTCATACCCAACGTCTTCTGTTCCCAGTCATCCCCAAAGTTCTGCTCCCATCCTTCCTCTCTGAGAGGTTGCCAGAATGGAGTTCATGTTCCTTTCTCCCTAGACAACCTCTCTCAAATTAAACAAACAAACAAACAAACAAAACACCTAGGTTCCTTTACCTCTAACTCTGTTACTTACCATAAAGAATTCCTTCACATCACCCAGTCCTATGGTCTTACCTGTCATAGCCTGTGTGTTATTCTTTCCTCCTCCCTTTCCTCAAAGGAGAGGGAACACATCTGGGCAGTAGCTCAATCCCCTGCCAACACCCTCCATCAGGAGGTCCCAGCCCATAATCCCATAGGTATCGTGACAGTGGCCCGCACAGAGCCCTCCTGGGATTATCAAATTAACTCCCCAAATAGACAGAAAAGGGGCCGTATAACTTGCCTATTAGCTGGAAGAGACAAGACAGCTCTAAAACTAGTTAATTGTGAAAAAAATCAAAGAAATTACTCAAGGTCCTGACAAAAACCCTGCCCTTTTCTTCTCCCACCTCTCAGAGGCCATGTTTAAATATACCACTTTTACTCAAAATTCTAATAAAGATAAAATTTACTTACACTTTCACTTTATCTCTCAATCAGCCCTAGACATATGTTTAAAAAACTGCAAAGATTCGCGGATGATCCCCAAACTTCACATCAGGATCTTATCAAATACGCCTTTAAGGTTTTTTAACAATAGGTGAGGAGCAAAATGCTCAAAAACTAGAGATTAGATCAGACATCAACTACTGGCAGCAGCCCTTCAATAGTGTTCTGATAACTCCAAAAAAACCCCTTCCGATCCTCTACAAACCCCCATTCACTGCCAGGACAATACTATAAATGTGGCCAGCCAGAACACTGGGCTAGGGCATGCCCAAATCCTACATCGCCCCCAACCCATCTTCTATTGTGCAACCCATCTTCTATTGTGCAAAAAGGGCACTGGAAGTCAGATTGTGTCCAGTGAGACTCTCTCTCCCTTTTGCTCCCGTTTGGTTACTACTAACTCTCCCAGGTTTCCTCAACCACAGCCAGGACAGGTTGAATTCTTTGGCTTGGTTATTGAAGATTCATGGGGCCCAGGGTCTGCCGCCCCCACTGCTCTCACCATTGGTGGCATCACAGAACATAGGGTAACGCTGTCAGTATCTGGAAAGCCTGTCTCTTTCTTATTGAACATGGGACCTTCGTACTCAGTCTTGCCAGAATACACACAACCCCTCCTTAACTCCTCTATCTCGATTGTCAAAGTAGATAAAATATTTTTCACTCCTAAAGTGATAGAACTGCTATTCTGCTTTCTATTCAACACACCCTTCACTCACTCCTTTTTAGTTATTCCACAATGACTCACACCTATCCTAGGAAGGGATATCCTAACAGTCTCATGCTTCCATACAGTTCACTCCTCACAACCACCCTTACCACTCTACCCCCTTCATTTTACTTTGCATCTCTCCCTCCTCTCTATCCTCTCTTTCCTCCTCCTTTCCCCTTATAAATCCTATAGTCTGAAACATTTTTACACCCAACATTGCATGCCACCATACCTCCATCATAGTCAAGCTACAAAACCTCTCATCCTACCTTAACCAACCACAATACTCTTTAAGTCCCTTTAACTTAAAAGGTCTCAAACCCATTATCTCCAGATCACTCCAGGTAAATATCCTAAAGCCAATCAACTCTCCTCACAACACTCCCATACTAGCTGTTAAAAAAAAAATAAAAAACACATAATTCATACTGGATTATCCAAGACCTACATATTGTCAATCAGGCTTTCATACCCATTTACCCCATCATTTCAAACCCTTATACTCTGCTCTCTCACATCCCATCTAGCACCACTTGCTTCTCCATCCTAGACTGAAAAAATGCCTTCTTCACCATTCTCCTTAACACAGCCTGCCAGAATCTCTTCACCTTCACCTGGGTAAACTCCAACTCACAAAAGCCAACCCAATTAACCTGGACGGTCCTGCCACAAGACCTCAGGGACAATCATCACCTCTTTAGGCAAGCCGTTTCTCAAGACCTATCTAATTCAAACTTAATACCCAATATCCTTTTACAACAGGTTAATAATCTTCGCCTATGCAGTCCCTCATATAATCTTTACATTCAACCTCTAAAGAACTTAACTTTTCTGGGAAATCATAAATATTGAGTCTCTCTCACTAAAGTCCAAATTTCTAAAACAAAAGTAACCTATCTCAGACTCACTATAACTCCTACAACCCAACCTATTCCCACACACGCAAAACACCTCATTCAAGACATGCCTACATTCACCACTAAAAGGAATCTCCTTTCTTTCTTAAGCCTTACAAAATGTTTTCAATTATGGATACCTAATTTTAGTCTGTTAACCAGGCCTTTTTATTTAGTTTCACAAGGCCCTATCCACAAACCTTTAAACCCCATACCCAATTAATTCTCTTTTTCACAAACTAAAAGAGGCCCTCCTAAAAGCCCCAGCTTTAGGACTTCCAAACCTTATCAAACCTTTCACCTTATATGTCCACACAAACCACAACATTGAGCTTAAGCTTTTATGTCTGTCCTATGGCAATACTCCACAAGCCATAGTATATCTGCCAAAAAAACTCAATTCTGTCATCCAAGGCTGGCCATCATACCACTATCCTCACAACCAAAACACTAAATCTAACACTCTATCAATATATCATACAGCCAAAGTTACGGGTAGCCAAAGTTGACAGCCAAAGTTACGGGTCTCACACACTAAGTACAATATTCAAAATTTAAAAGCACCCTTAATCCTACACTTCACACACCTCCATCTACCCCAAAGCCTCCTAAGTATACTTCATTCCCCACAGACCTACCTCTCTTTGGCTTACCAATGTTCCTAAACTTCCAAAATCTCCTAAGTCGTGCACAAAAAAGAGCCCTTAATAACTCCATACATATGGGTGTTCTTTTAATAATATTGCCAATAGTCACTGCTATAATATGCATCTTAGCTTATATTGTCAGATATTCTTGTCAAAAACCTCCACCCTGTACCACCCCAAAAACTTTCCTACTTCTCTAAGCTAATGAACCCCACCCTTTCAATAATTTTTCATATATCCTTCACTCTAACCTTGTCTTTTACCCTCTTAATAATCTTCTTGCCTCAGTACTTTCAACAATTATTAGTCTTTAGTTATAAGAAGATCTATACAATTTCTCTCCCAATCTTATCACTTGGTACTTCTTTCTAATGTGCATTTTAGTTTACAACCTCCTTACCACACCATGAAGCTCAACCCTCTCCTACATTGGCCTCTTATTCTAACCTTAACCTCCTTACACATCTCATTCCCACTCACATTTTCTTCTAACAGTTAAATTCCTCTCATCAATCTCACACACCAGTTCTTACACTGCACACAGCTTCCATTTAACTCTACTAGATTTGTCTGTTGACCCAAAACCAGCATTTTACAGCCATCCCAATCAACCTAGCCATTTGGACCCAAGCTAGCATAAATTTACATCACTCATTTCAAACAAATGCTCTTTTAAAACCTTAATAACCTTAATCACCTAATAACCCATTCTAAAACCTCCAAAGGGGCATTCACTCAATCTGGCACATGCCTTTATTTTAAATAACACATTCAAAAACTGTGGCTTTTCCTAACCCATTTTCTACCAAAAAACTCTTAACCTCCAATCTGAAAACCCATTATCTCTCAAACCTTACTAACCACCTCTTTGTTCCCAGTACTCATTCCTAAGCTTTCTCAAGAGTTCTTTTTAGAAACTCTTCCCCCTAACTTTTGCCAACATATACCCACTCTCCAACCTTCTTAAGATCACCAATCCTAACACCTCAAAGCCTAAACATACCCTTTACAATTCTCTAACTCTCCATCCATTGCCATAGAAAATTATCAAACCATTCCCATACTATCTCTCTGTCAATGCTGCCTACCAGGGGTAGTTACACAGAAATGCCAGGGGAAAAACCTACAACCACACTGGTCTACACATTTCCAAACCTCTCACAATTCAATACTTCACAACCAATAGTTATTAATAACTCCAATTTCTTCTTATAACCAATCTGAGTTTACAATCTCTCCTATTAACATACGCTTTCAGGCCCTCACTGGAGCTGCACTTACAAGAAAATATTCCATTTAAAAATATTAAAAAGATGAAGATGCATATTAGTCTCCATTACTTATGAATTTTGTCTTTCCTCCCTGGGAATTTTTTTCCTATACGGCACTTCCTTCTTTCTCTGTCCAACTGCCAATTGATCAGACATTTATACTTTAATACACCAATTTTCAAGTATCAGTAATCTACCTGATAATCAGACTATTCAAACCCGTCTATCAGCTTCAACCTCTTCCTCTGCAATTAAATCCAAAGGGCAATTCAACACATGTTCTTACTCGCAGGATTAAGCATTTGCAATTAAATTCATTCGCAGGGGTAGTATTCCAAAATAGGAAAGCACTTAACCTCCTAACAACTAAAAAAGGGGAGATATATGTGTATACACACACACACATACACACACAGACACACACACATAAGAGGATATATATATATCTCTCTCCAAAAAGAAAAGAATGTTGCTTTTTGTTAATAAACCAGGTATAGTTCAGGATGCAACCCATAGACTTCAAAACCAGCCAACAAAACTCAAACAACAGACTACCAACTCATTGTAAACCAGGTCACCCTCTCTACCTGGATACCCTAAATAATTCCATTTCTCAAACTCTTCATCCTTCCATTTCTCAAACTCTTCATCCTTCCCTTACTCACTATTAGACCTCGCCTTATTAACTTTATCTCTTGTTTTGTCTCCCAACAACTAAACGCTTTCATTCAAGCTAGCACAGAAAAACATGTCAACGACATCCTCCTACTTTGCCAATCCAGATTTCATTCCTTTCAATACCAGTAAGTATGCAGCCTCAACCCCAAGGAGGGCACCTCACAACATTAATCCCAAATTTAACACTCCCACCTCAGCAGAAAGTAGTTAGATGACCTACAACGTGCCTCTCCCCACACCTATGCACCCTCCTCTCCTATCTTAATTTATATTAAACCCAGCCCTCTGACTAGAGCTCCAGACACCTATTCAGCACCTCATGTGAAATCCGCACTTCAGTTTTCAGAGATTTCTCAATCCTAACAAGTCTAAACTATAACCCTTAATACATCCCCTCCACACTCCATGACAACCTGGTCTTCTAGTCTTCTTTATCAAATAATTAACACCATATATAACCAAAAAGGCCGGAATATTAGCCTAGTAATGTCAACACCCCCACCACTTTGCTAGCTGTCCTGGGATGGAAAATTATCAACCAGGCTAGAATGTAACGTAACCAGTCTAGCACCTAGCCTAACCACAAGACTCCCTCTCAACGTACTTAACTACAAGCCTTAGCTACTCCCTAGCAATGCCAACCGCAAAAATTTCCCCCCTAAGCCCTAAAACTTCCCTAGCCTGTAAGCAGTATTGGGCTTCAGTTTTCTGAAGTCCCCTCCACAGGTTCTTCTCCTTGTAATAAACCTGTGTTGCTGTTGAGCTGCCCACCTCCCATCTCTCTTTTTCCTGTCTGCTCATTTCCTTGACATAAGAGAGACCATCACACTTAGTGATCTATCACAGAAACAAACAACTGAGCACTGCATGTTCTCTCTCATGAGTGGGACCTAAATATTAGTCACATTAGCAAAAGGGAGAAATCTGCAGATGCTGGACACTGCCAGGGGAGGGAGGGAGGCGGGGGACAGACAACAACACAAACCAGGGGAAAGGAGAACCACTGGAGGCTCAAACTTCACCTGCACAAAGCCTACTTCTGTAGCTAATCCTGACTTGTATCCCACATCTTTATAATAAAATAAAATATTTAAAAACATAAAAAATAAAACTATCTGCTCGGTAGCCACTAACCACACAGCATACTTGTATTTGGGGTTGAGGGAGAAGAATGGGGAGTAAAAGAAAGCCAAGACAGTAGCAGGAAACTGCCCAGAGTGGGGTGGGCAAGCAGTATTGGCAGTAGTAGAATATGCCTAGGGAAGGGGGGGTCCCACCTCATCAACAAGGGTATCTGCATAATGAACATTTGTATACCTAACCCTGAGTTGTACCCTACATCTTTAAAACAAAAAATTAAAAGTTTAAAAAAAAAAGAAAGCCAAGAAATATCATTAGGATTAAAAGTTTTTTAAAGAAACCGCAAGATAACCAGTAACTTCTTGATGGTACAAAACACAGTCAGGGTCACTCTCCTTTCTCAGCACAAATGTGCTACAATCCTATTATAATTAAAAGGTTTTTTAAATAAAATTTTTTAAATGCATAAATAAATAAATAACATCCAATATAATCAAATAAACATAAAACATAACATCCAATACAATCAAATAAAACATAAAACTACTACCCTGTTTCTCAGTTACCATTCAGTTAAGCTTCTCACAAATGTTGTCGGCTTTCCTTTTGCTTTCTCACTTCCACCTAACTAATTTGAATTGCTGCAATCTGGTTTTCACCCTACTAATGCACTGAAGCTGCTGTTGTCAAGCTCACTAGTGAGCTTCGTGCTGCCAAATCCAATGGACACTCTACTCATTGGATGTGAATGACTATTCCCTCCTTCTTGAATTCTTATCACCTCTTCCCTTCAGAGACATTGTGTTCTTGTTTACTTCCTACATCACCAACCTTTGCTCTTCTTCTAATATCTGGCCTCTGAGGATAAGAATCTCTCAAAGCTGCCTTCTACTCTTCTTTATCTATACAACCTCCAAGATCAGTTTACACATTCCCAAGGATCTAATTATCATAAATTAAATATCTTAATACATCCCAAATTTATAATAAACCCAGACCTCTGACCAGAACTCTAGATTCCTATCCAACATCTTATGTGAAATCCTCACTTCAATTTCAGAGATTTCTCAATTATAATAAATCTAAAATGTAACTCTTAATACACACTCTCCACTCTCCATGGTGACCAGGTCTTCTTTATCAAATAATTGGCACCATCATCATCCTAGTATCTCAAGACAAGAAAATGTTATGACTGTCCGTCCTTAACTGCTCCCCTTTCCTTGGTTCCAACTTCCTATATATCAGCAAGTTCTATCGATTCTATCTCTTAAATATCTCTGTAATTCATGTTAATGAATATTATTAAGGAGAGCTTTTACCATGCCAATTCAATCTTTTAAAGATATTTTGACTTTTCAGTTACAGGTTATGGAGAATAGGTTATTTTCATTGTACTTCCAATCCCATGAAACACAAAAAACAACCAAAAGAATGCAAAGAGAAAAATTATCATTTTTAATTATAAAACTGAGGTATGCTTGCCATACTGGGAAATTTAAACCAAAACAAGGTAGAATATTAAGAACAATCACATACAGGGTTAAGTCCTGAACAAGAAACACTTTTCTAAAAGAAAATAAGTCTGTCCTAAATTAGCAGCAAAATTTAAGGATTAGTGGGCCCCAAAAGTAACAGGAACTATAAACAAGGCCACAGAGAGCAGAATAGATAACCTTGTTGATAGGTCATTTTTCTGGTCTACAAACTAGACTGTTCATGAATGGATAAATAGAGGAATGACAGTTATTGCAGATCACCAGATCTCAGAAGCAGAGGTATAACATAGAGGACTTTAATACGTTATAAAGAATGCTAAGAAACCGAAAGCTGAGATCCCAAGTGTCCTGAGATAGAAGAAATAACAAACTTTCTAAGAGGGTTTTTAAGATGAGAACCCTAAATCAAATCTATAGTGTTCCAACTCATATCATCTCCACCTCTACTCAGTTATATAATTATATTCTTCAAATAATTAGATCTAGTAAAAGCAGAACACAAATATTTAATAGGTATAAAAATGTAGAGAGAACAAGAACAAGTTACCAGTGAATTTGGTGTTTGGTTAATTAAGGTTTATTACTCTTGATGTTACCTTCTTGCTCTGTCCTCACCTGGTGGAAGGGGCAAATAAGCTTTCTCAGCCCTATTTCATAAGGGCACTAATCTCTTTCATAAGGGCATCTCCCTCGTTGTCTAATCTCCTCTTAAAAGCCCCATCTCTTAATATTATTACACTGGTGGTTAAGTTTCAACATATGAATTTGAGAAGAACAGAAACATTCATATCATAGCAGAAAGGAAAATAAAAATCACGCGATTCTTTGTGTAGCCCTCGACATACTCTTTGCCATAGTCATTTCTATGTGTGTATATATTCTTGAAAGAATAGTTGACCAATAGATTAAGCATTCAGACAAATCCATGGTCTCAAATCAATTTCAGATCATATTATTTGAGCATCAAAAAGAGCGGACAAATGACTAAAGGAAGAGATGATGAGATAGCAGAGGAGGATACTTGAGCTGGTTAAGTGCAGAAATAAAATGAAAACAAAAATACATTAAGAGAAAAAGATATATTTAAAGCAACTAAAAATATGTGCAGCAGCGTGACTATAGCTAACAATACTGAATTTTATACTTAAAATGTGTTAAGAGGAAAGATCTGAAATGTTCTCACAACAAAAAAAAACTGAAAATAGAATAAGGGTGATTTAAATTACATTTAGATACATATTGACAGCCTAGAAAAAATATAAATAAAAAATGAAAATATATATACACACATAGAAATGACTATGGCAAAGAGTAGATTGAAAGCCACACAAGGAGATCCGTCATATGTATAATTTGTACTTTTAAAGCAGAATTTATACTAAATGGAACAGAAAATATCATGCAAAACAAAAAAAAATTATTTCAAAATATAGAAAAATTTTCATCTGAGTTTTTAAAGAATAATCTATTTCCCAAATGTATCAAGGAAAAATGGTTTAAAAAATGATAGGCACCAAGATACAACCTGGATGTGCAATTCAGTGAAGAAAAAATTATGCTGAAGAAAGAAGTACATGGTTGCGAGGGTCAGGAAGATGGTGGCTGAGCCAGCTGGACGATGCGAGTCCTGGTGTGAGTGCGTGAGTATATGGAAAATTTTGTATACATGCTGCTGAGTGAGTGGGGGTGTGACTGACTGACTGACTGGGGGCTAGGGAGCTAGTGGCCAGGGCTCTTCTGGTGCAGTGACTGGTGCCACAGCTGCTGACTTGGACACTAGCAACTCCCAGGATGCAGAAGCCATGTGCCGTTTTCTTTTTCTTCCCTTTTTTTTTAAATCAACAAACAGTCCCTGGGTAAAAAATGCTGGAGAGACTGTCTAGGTGGGGGTTCATGAGCAAGTGGCCAGGTCCCCAGTGCAACAGCTGGTGCTGCAGCATCTCTGTTTCATCCCTGGCTCTTCCCAGGTAGCAGAAGCTCAGTGCCATTGTTTTTTTTTAAATAGTCAAAAGTTTTTCTGCGAAAAAGTGGCAGGAAGAAACCATTGCCCAAGGCTCTCCCTCACCATTGCAGCAGGAGAGAAAACTGCCAGATCCTGGCTGTGCCTCACCACTCAGCACCTGGCAGGGCACTGCCAGCAGGGGCTGCTGAAGGAGTCCAGAGGCAAAGTCCTATGAAAGAGGACAAGAGAGGCACCATCTTGAAGGAGGGGCAGAAAAGTGCTGTAACTTGCTCACCACGGAGCAACAGACCCGATCTTTGTGACTGGTGGATCAACTACTCAGGGATTGAAGGTGACCCAGAGGGAATATCCTGAAAGCGCAAACTTGGAAGCGTCCTGATGAGTGATGAGTACCAGGTGCCCCACCCCTACCCTGATCCAACCAGGGGACAAAGAGTGTGGCCAGAAAAGAACAAGGAAGAACTCCACAGAGATCAGTGGTGAGTCCAGGGCTGACCCAAACCCCCTTCTTCCCAACAGTCCTCTGAATGTCAGACTCACACAGCTGGGCCATGACTGAGAGGGACAAACCCAGGGGCGGAGTCTGGACATCCGGTGCAACAGGAAAACTCCATTCCAGGATAGGCCTGCCTGGGGCATCCCCCATGAGAATATACCTGCAGAAGACACAATCCCATACCTCCCCACAGGAGGACAGCTCCCTGACTATATGAGAGAGGGAAGAGAGGATTGCAGTCCCACCCACCTCCACCACCTCTCCTCCTTCCCTGCTTTGGACACTGAGGAGAGAGTGAAAGAGGTGGCTCTGCAGGAGAGACCAAATTAGAGAAACAATTACAGAGCCTGCCACAAGAGGCCAGGCTTTTTTTTATTATTTCATTTATTTTTTTAATTTTTTAAAATTTTTTGACTGTTTATTAGTTCATCTATTTTTTAAAATATTTTGTCTTCGTGCATGAATGTGTATGTGAGGGTTTAATCTGCATTTCCCCCCGATTTTTTTTTCTTTTCTTTTTTTGTTTCTTTTTGCTTTTATTTGTTGTTTACTGTTTATGTATGTATGTGAATGATAGAGTGTTCATCTTTCAATTTTGCTGTTGTTGTTGGTTTGCTTTTGCTCTTTTGTTCTTCTGGGTTTTTTAAATTTTCATTTCTTATAGTTTAAGGTATGTGTAAATAGATGTGTGAGGGTTAAACCTGAATTCCTTTTTTTTTTCCACCTTCATTCTTTCTGTTTTACTTCCCTATTTACCTTGTGCTAGGCATGTGTGTGTGTGTTTAGTTTTCTTGGTTTTTTTGTTGTTGTTGTTTGTTTTGTTTCAATTTGTTGTTATTCCAGTTTGTTTGGGGGTGTGTGTATATGACTGTGTATGTGTGCATGTGTGCTCACTTGTTTTTTGCATTGGTTTCTGCTCTGCATCATCATATAGAGTGGTGGTGGGGAGTGGGTCTCATACCACTTTAAGTGAGCATTGTAATTTGCAAGTCATTTCTGAATTCTAGTGCCCCATTCCCTACTTTACTTGAATTTCAAAAACCACAAGAGACAGTAAAGTTTCCCATCCACTGTCCTATTTCATTTAGAACAAATCCAGAGCTCAGTTAAGGGAAAAATAGAGGACTCAGTAAACATCAGAAGAAAAAGTTTCTCCCACTGACACCAAATAACAGAACTAAAGAGAAAAACAAGAGATCTGTCACAAATGAGGAAAAACCAAAGGAAGACCTCAGGCAATCTCAAGTGTACCAAAGACAAAACTCCTGAAAAATCAGATCTTTGTGCCCAAACAATGGAAGTCACCAATGACTGGTGCCAGAATATGACAGGGATTAGGGAATGGATGGAAAGAGTGAATAAGATTCAAGAAAGACAAGATGCAACACTGAAAGAACTTGTAACAGAGATTTTGGCAATAAAAAAATTTCATCCATGAAATAAATAACAAGATGACAAACATGGAAAGCAGAATTAATCTAGCAAAGAAAGAATCTCAGAACTAGAAGACCAGAAGATAGATTTAACCCAATCTGTAAAAACATACAAAGTCACAGAAAGAAAGAACAAAGCCTACAAGAGATGTGCGATTATAACAAGAGGCCAAACCTACACCTGATTGGTATCCCAGAAAAAGAAAGGGAAATGGAGAACAACTTGGAGCAAGTATTCCAGGAGACAATCCAAGAAAACTTTCCCCATCTCACCAGAGATGTGACCAACCAAGCACAAAAGATACAGAGATCCCCCACAAGACATCAAATGAGAAGACCAACCCCTAGACACATAGTAATTAGCCTAAACAAAGTAGGCACAAAAGAAAAAATCCTAAGGCAGCAAGAGAGAAAGGTCAGACTAACTACAAGGGAAAAACCAATCAGGATAGCAGCAGACCTATCAAAAGATACTCTACAAGCAAGAAGAGACTGGAGTCCTATATTCAAAATCCTCAAAGATAAACAATTCAAACCAAGAATTTCCTATCCAGTCAAGCTTAGCTTCATCAATGATGGAGAATTAAAATCAATCCCAGACATTCAATCCCTAAGGGATTATGCAGCTTCCAGACCAGCTCTACAGGAGACATTTAAATAAGTATTAAGCAGCTGGGCTCGGTGGCTCAGCCTGTAATCCTGCGCCTTTGGGAGGCTGAGCTGAGTGAATTGCCTGAGCCCGTGGGTTCGAGACCCACCTGGGCAGCGAGACCTCATCTCTACAATAAATCAAAAAATCAGCCGGGTGTGGTAGCACATGCCTGTAATTCTGGCTACTCGGAAGGCTGAGGCGGAAGGATCGCTGGAGCCCAGCAGGTCGAGGCTGTGGTGGCCGGGAGTGGCCACTGCACTCCAGTCTGAGCAACAGAGCAAGACTCCACCTCAAAAAAAAAATTAAAAATAAATAAGTATTAAGCACAGAAGAAAGAAAAAAAAAAGAATGACCACACACTTCCCAAGAGAATAGCAGAGCACAGAATCAACAGAGAATATACTGCAACAAGAAACTTGAAAACACACATATACATCAACCCTAAAGCCAAAATAAAACAAATAAACAAAGAGAAAACTTTATAATAACCTCATGACAGAGATAAATAATCAAATTTAAATAACCTGCCTAAATGTGAATAGGCTAAATGCACCACCGAAGAGACACACAATGGTAAACTGAATAAGAAACTATGACCCAACTATTTGCTGCATCCAGGAGACTCATCTCACTACAAAGGATACACACATACTCAATAGTAAAGGATGGAAAATGAGTTTCCAGGCAAATGGATCACAAAAGAAGGCAGGAGTTATGATCTTAATATCAGACAAAACAACCTTTATGCTATAAAAAATTTTAAATGATGCAAAAGGACACTACATAATGATAAAAGTTTCAATCCATCAACTAGAAATATCCATCCTAATCATACATGCACCCAACACAGGAGCACCAGCACTTATAAAGCAACTACTAAGTAAACTAAAAAAAGATATTGACTCTAACACTATTATAGCAGGAAACTTGAATACCCCACTGACAGCTCTAGATGGATCATTGAGGCAAAATATCAACAAGGAGATCCAGAACCTAAACTTGACACTACACCAAATGCACTTAATAGATACCTACAGATTATTCCACCTAACAGCCACAGAATATACATTCTACTCATCACCACATGGAATGCACTCCAAGATCGAGCACATCCTTGGCCATAAATCAAGCATAAACAAATTCCATAAGGTTGAAATCTTGCCATTCTCAGATCACAGTGGAAAAAAAATGAATATCAACACCAACATGTCCCCTGTTATAACTAAACCATGAGAAAGGAGAATTGCCAGCACACCGGGTTTGAATTTTGAGTCCTTTAATAGTACACAGTCAAGAGTAGGCTCATGCCAAGAAAGCTTTCGACACTGGGTGGAATCAGCAAGAAGCTTATAAAAGCAAAATCCGCAAGTGGGCTACATAACAGGGGGTTAGGATACAAGGAACTAAAAACAAAAGGAACAATATCTGGGATTTCAGTTATTAAGGCACACAATTCATGAAACATGTGACTACAGAGGTTTCAAACAGTCAGTAAGAATGGTCAGCGTGAACAGCTCAGAGGAACAAAGCTGTGGGTCTGTGGTCATGGGAATGTTACAACAATTACAATAATAAACTGGAGGGGGTCATTTTTAAGTCAGGCAGACAGCTAATATGGAGAATTTTAACAAAATAGAGTTACTTATGTCAAGCAAGCTATTGCAATTATTTTACATATTTCATTAGCTATTTCATCCCCTCCCCCTTTTAGTTGTATATGAGTCAATTCATTGACTCATTGGTCATGGCTATGGAATTATAATAGGTTTTTACATGCATAAGTTTTACAGAATTGACTCGTTGTTTGACAAAATTAATAAATTAATCGAGGATACAGGGTTTATAAGAAACCGCAGACAAGGAGGATAAGTGGGCCAGCCAAACTGGTGATGAGAGTTGTTAACCAGTGGTTCCAGTTAAACAAGGATTAGAACCAAGATTTTTTTCTCTTGACTCAGGTGTGATGAAATCAGGCCAATCTATTTTATAGAGGGTCTGGAGCCCACCTTTTGAAAGGTGGACACCATAGTCCTCAGCAAATACAACAGAGAAATTTTTCAATATACAGTCCTTAGGACTGACAGGTTGTGAATTCTGTGAACATATAACAAACAAAGAGCAAACAACAAGCAAACAGTTAAAATACACTGTTAAAACATAATGAAAGTCAGGGAGCATCCGGACCAAGTCAGAAGAGTTATGGATCCCTGGAACAACCTCAGGGCAGAAAACCAGAGGACACCATTCAGCCAACATCTTGGCCTAATGAATGTGTCAAAGGGTGACCTCATCCAACCGTGACTCCCTTAAACAGAATTGTGGCCACAAACAGAACAAAACAGATTCTTACCAGTAAACAGAACAAATTCTTACTTCCTAAGAGAACACAGGCAGACTCAAGAGTTTTTGAGGTGGGAGGAAATCAGTTCCTTCTCCTTCCAAGCCAGATAGGAGATTATGGGGCCCTGAAATGATTCAGGGGACACCTCCCCAGTAACTTCTCAATCGAGCCAGGGAGAGCCAGAGTGAGGTTGACAACAGTTCTCGCTGGGGCCTCCAAATGTTATAGCCGAACTGTGAGAAAGGAGAAATGCTAGTACATCGGGTATGAATTTTGAGTCCTCTAGTAGCATGCAGTCAAGAGCAGGCTCACGCCAAGAAAGCTCTCAACACTCAGTGAAATCAGCAAGAAGCTTATAAAGGCAAAATCCACAAGTGGGTTACATAACAGGAGATGAGGGTACAAGGAACTAAAAACAAAAGGAACAATCTCTGGGATTTCAGTTAACAAGGCATACAATTACACAGAACTTGTGGCTAGGGTGTTTTCAAACGATCAGCAAGAATGGTCAGCGTGAACCACTCGGGAACAAAGCTGTGGGTCTGTGGTCATGGGACCATTACAACAACTACACGAACACACTGGGGGGTCATTTTTAGGTCAGGTGGACAGCTAAAATGGAGGATTTTAACAGCATGAAGTTACTTATGTCAAGTAAGTTATTGAAATTATTCTACATACTTCATTAGCTATTTCACCCCAAAACCCATAAAGACATGGACACTAAACAGTATGATGCTGAACAATTATTAGGTCAAACTGAAATCAAAGCAGAAATTTAAAAATTCAGGGAAACAAATGAAAATGAAGAAGTATCTTACCAAAACATCTGGGATGCCATGAGACAATTTACATCTCTATGAGTACACATCAAGAAAAAAGAAAGAACCAACCATGCTGTCCATTAAAAGAGGACTGGATTTTTTAAAATGTGGTACATATATACGATGGAATACTATGCAGCCATAAAAAAGAACAAAATCATGAATTTCGCAGCAACCTGGATGAAACTAGAGTCAATAATACTGAGTGATCTCTCACAGAAACAAAGATCTGAGTATCACATGTTCTCACTCATATAGTGGACCTTGAACATCCACCGTAATACTATAAAAAAAAAAGACTGACAGTGGTGGGAAACTATTGGGGGGAGGGGAAGAGAGGTGGGATTAACAGTAGTCAATATCTGTCTGGGAACAGGGAGACATCCCTTTATCAACAAGGGTGCCTGAACGAAGCATATTCGTATACCTAACCCTAAACCATACCCCACAATATAAAAATAAAAAATATTGATTAAAAATAAAAAGAAAAAAGAAAGAAAATAAGTGGAGAGTCTAACAGATTACCTAAGCTGGAAAAAGAACATCACCAAAACCCCAACTTTAGCAGAAGAATCCAAATCACCAAAATAAGAGCCCAAATATGGAAAATAAAGGACAAAAAAAATCATGAAAAACATAAACAAAACAAAAAGCTGGTTCTAGGAAAGAATTAACAAGATTGATGGACCCCTAGCCAGAATGACCAAGAAAAAGGGAGAAAAAGCCCAAATAAACACAATCAGAAATACAAAAGAGTAAATCACAACTGACCGTGAAGAAATACAAAATATTATCAGAGATTACTATGTACACCTGTATGGAAACAAACTTGATAACCTAAATGAAATGGAGAACTTTCTGATATCACACAACCTCCCCAGGTTGAAACAAGAAGACACTGAGACACTAAATAGACCAATAACAACCCAGGAAATTGACTCTGTCATAAGAAAACTTCCTACCAAAAAAAGTCCTGGACCAGATGGTTTTCCAGCAAAATTCTACAAAATGTACAAGGAGGAGCTGATACCAATTCTATTGAAAGTATTCCAGGCAATTGAGAAAGATAGAATTCTCCCCAAATCATTTTACAGGGCTAACATCACACTGATACCAAAACCGGGTGGAGATCCAACAAAAAAAGAGAACTACAGGCCAATGTCTCTTAAAACATAGATGCAAAAATCCTCGATAAGACTCTAGCAAATCAGATCCAAAAACACATCTCAAAAATTATCCACCGTGACCAAGTAGGCAACATCCCCAGGATGCAGGGCTGATTCAACATTCACAAGACCATAAAAGTAAGTAAATACATCAACAGATGTAAAAGCAAGAACCATATGATTATATCATTAGATGCTGTAAAGCTTTTGATAAAATCCAGCATCCCTTCTTGATAAAAACCTTCAAACTCCTAGGTATAGAAGGAATATACCTCAAAATAGTGAGTGCCATCTACAATAAACCCAAGCTAACATATTGCTAAATGACAGAAACTGGAAATATTTCCCCTGAACGGGAACAAGACAGGCTGCCCACTCTCACCCCTCTTGTTTGACATTGTTTTGGAAGTCCTAACTAGGACAATTAGACAAGAGAAGGAAATCAGGGATATCCAAATAGGAGAAGAGGAAGTCAAGTTACCCCTCTTTGTTGATAATATGATCCTATACCTTGATAATCCAAGAGAATCTGCCAAAAACCTGCTTTCACTGATAAAGGACTTTAGCAAAGTCTCAGAGTACAAAATAAATGTTCAAAAGACAGTTGCATTCCTATGCACCAACAACAAGCAGGCAGAGACCCAAATTAAAAGCACAATCCCATTCACAATAGTCACACAAAAAATGAAATACCCCGGCATCTTCCTAACCAGAGAAGTGAAAGACCTTTACAATGAGAATTACAAAACACAGTTCAAAAAAGCCAAGAAGACATGAACAAATGGAAAATATTCCATTCTCATGGATAGGAAGACTCAACATTGTTAAAATGTCCATCCTACCAATGGAAATCTACAGATTCAATGCAATACCCATTAAGTTACCAACATCATTCTTCTCAGACCTGGAAATGACAATACATAAATTCATGTGGAACCATCAACAACCACGAATAGCCAAAACAATCCTTAGCAAAAGAAACAAAACAGAAGGGATCATACTTCCACACTTCAAACTTTACTATAAGGCTACAGTAATCAAAACAGCCTGATATTGGTACAAGAACAGGCACATAGACCAATGGTACAGGATAGATATTCCAGAAGCAAAGCTTCAATTGCTCAACCAACTCATCTTTCCCAAAGCCTCCAAAATCAACCCCTGAGGAGAGGAGAACCCATTCAGTAAATGGTGCTGGGAAAACTGGCTGACCACATTCAGAAGATTGAAACAGGACCCCTACCTATCACCATACATAAAAATTAACTCTAAATGGATCAAAGAC